>NW_016107382.1:659273-688061 GCF_001604975.1 Cebus imitator | reverse complement strand
AAAAAAAAAAAAAAAAAAAAACTTTATTTTTCTTGATGTTTATTGTTCTTTCCTTTCAGTTTTATTTATCTCTGCTCTGATCTTTATTATTTCAACATATTTCATATTATTTCATATTCTCTACAAATTTGGGTTTGGTTTGCTCTTGCTGTTTTAGATCTTTAATATTACGCATTAAATTGTTTATTTGAAGTTTTTTCTCTGTTTTGATGGAAGTGCTTATAGTTGTAAACTTTGCTATTAGTACAGTATTTTCCGTGTCCTGTGGGTTTTGGTAGGTTGTGTTTGCACTATCACTGGTTTCAATTTTTTTTCAATTTTCCTCCTAATTTCTTAATTGATCCACTGGTCATTCAGGTGCATATTGTTTAATTTCTATAGTTTTCAATATTTATTGTTTTTGATTGTTAGTTTTATTACACTAAGGTCAGAGGAGATGCTTGATATTATTTCAATTTTTTGAATGTCTTAAGAATTGTTTTGTGACCTAACATATGGTCTATCATTGAGAATAAGCCATGTGCTGAGGAGAACAATGTGTATTTTGCAGTTCTTGGATGAAATGTTCTGGGCCCAGTTCACCATTAGCACTCACCTAAGAGTTACAGTCCTTGTGGCCTATACTGCTATCAAGTTTTATTTAGATCCCTAGTAGCTAAATTTCCAAACACTCAAATTCTGCCTGCTAGGTTTGGCAATTACCTTCTGGCTAGAACTGGTTTAAGTGCTTCTTCCATGTGCAGGCATTAGTTGAGTTTGAACCAGTTTTTCTTTCTGCTCTAATAGGACAGCACTAAGTTAATGCCTCACAGTTGCTGTGCTCTCCCTCCCTGCTGCCCAGAGCTGCACTCTACAGCCACTCCTGCTGGGGAGTGAGACAGGGGTGGCATCTGTAAGTGATCCAAAACTGTTTTTTTCTACCTCTTCATTGCCTTTTTTTAGCAATGTGAGGTTAGAAGTGGGTATTATGAGGGCCAACCTGATTATTTTCTTATGAAGGTTGTGTGTGTGTATGTGTGTGTGTGTGTAGATAAGTTGTTAAATCAGTGTCCTCGCGGGGGTGGGGGACAATCAATGGAGGCTTCTATTTTTTCTTTTGCTCCATCTCCTAGTAGACATCATTCTTTTTGCTATGGGTTTTGCTTTACTTTCTATTTGATGTGGTTTGCTTCAGTGTCCCTGCTCAAATCTCATGTTGAATGGTGATTCTGAGTGTTGGAGGTGTGGCCTGGTGGGAGGTGATTAAATGGTGGAGGTGGTTTCTAGTGGTTTAGCACCATCCCTCTAGTACTATCTAGGGATAAAGTTCTCACAAGACCTGGTTGCTTACTAGGTTGGTGCAAAAGTAATTGCGATTTTTTCATTGACGGTAATACAAAAACCACAATTACTTTTGCATCAACTTAATAAAAGTGTGTAGCACTTTCTCCTTAAATCTCTCTATCCCACTGCTATGTGAAGATGTGCTTGTTTCCCCTTTGCCCTTCTGCCATAATTGTAAGTTTCCTGAGGCTTCCTTAGCCATGCCTCCTGTACAGCCTGTGGAACTGTGAGTCAATTAAACTTTTTATCTGTATCAATCACTCACTGTTAGGTAGTTCTATACAGCAGTGTAAGAATGAACTAATACGCTATGAAAGCATAAAACTTTAAACTTCAGTGTATGTCAATATATTACTTTCTATTTTATTTTTAGTGACTTGTGAGTCATGTTTAAGAACTTTTGCTTAAATCAAAGTCATTAAGATGTCTTCTTAATCTTTATTTTTAAAATATTAAATTTAGGTGTCATCTAACAGAAATTAATTTTTATGAATGTCGTAAGTTTTGTCAGATAAGTCATATTTTTGTTTATACAGATATATAATTGTTAAAACACTAGCTATTAAAAAACTAGCTTTTAGGGAATGCTTCTAAACTCTTTTGATTTGTTTGTCATTTTTCTATCCTATGCCAGTACCACAGTGTCTTAATTACTAGTTTTATATTGCTTTCAGTTCTCTAATATACTGTTAAAAGTCTTTTATTTCTCATGATCACTATGGTTATTGTTTTGCTTGTTATATTTACATAAAATCAGCATGTTATGTTCTTTCCAAGAAAAAACTATGTGGAATCATTATTATGTTAAATCTATTTTTTGCTTATACTAAATTTTTATTTTTACATGTTGTTGGATTACATTTGCTAATTGTTCATAAATATGCAACTATGTTTATGACAAAGACTGTTTCATAATTTCTTGTGTTATTAGTATCTTTGTGAAATAGAAAAATTAAATTGATTCTAGCCTCATAAAAAAGGTTACATAATGTTACTTATTACAATATTTTCTAGAAAACGTCATATAAGATTGTTGTTATTTCTTCTTTAAATATTTGGAAGAATTAAACAGTGAAGCTATCCTGACTTCTGAATATGTATATGCATATAGGTTATTAACAAAACATTAAAATTATTTAATAGAAACTAGACTATCAAAATTATTTATTTGTTTTTGGTTTCTTTGTAAATCAATTATTTTGATGTGCCTATACATTTAATTCAATTTGTCAAATATTCAAATTTATTGTTTGTAATATGTCCTCATTATAACTGTTTGTATTTTCCATTCCACATTTTTAAAAAATTTCTTTAAATTTTACATGTCTTTATTATTTCTCCTCTACATTTCTTAAGTTTAATTTAATGTTACTGATTTTCTAACTTAATGAGTTAGGCAAGTCATAGAGTTTCAGCATTTCTTCCTTTCTAAGATATGCATTTGGATCTATACATTTATCTACAATACAGTTTTAACTGCAAACCATAATCTTTTATATATTCTACTTTATCATTGATGTCATGATATTTTCTAATTTCCATTGATGTCTTCCTTGACATTTAAATGTCTATTGCATAAATTCCTGGTGTTTTTTGTTTCTCTACTTTCAATTTTATATTTTAATGGCGATTTCATCCTTTGTTGTTAGAAGATAGAAAAGTTTAAAATCTTAAGACATTTGTTTAGGCTTTCTTTAAAAATTAATACACACTTGTTTTTGGTGAATATCATATACACATTTTTAACAATTAGAAATCTCATCAAATTTGAGGAAGTATTGTCATTTATTATAATTTTGTTACCAGATCTGTTATTTCAAATTATTATTGATGTGTGGTATGGTTACCATAATAGTTATTAAAGAGGTTTTTGTTGTTGTTAAATATACATCTCTAGTGGTTTCTTTTTTTTTAAATTTCTGTCAGTTTTTTTTTCTTTATGAAGCTATATGGGTAGGTAAACATGGATTTAAAATTTTGGCAGTTTCCTGTTAGATTTAAGCTTTTATTAATTATTTTAAAATATCTTGCTTTATATCTTGCAATGCTTCTTGCTTTAATTTCTTTGTCTGCTATTACTATAGTTACTCCAGCTTTCTTATAGGTAATATTTACATATTTTCATGTTCTTTTACCTTCAGCGTTTTTTTTGTAACATATTTAAAATGTACATATTGTAAGTAGCATACACATAAGCTTGCATTTTAACCATTTAAGAGTTTTATATTTTACTTGGCTTTACACAGTCCATTTATATTGAACATAATTACCTAACAAGTTTTTCTAACTTATTACCATTGATTTGCTAATTTGACCATCTACTTCGTTTTCTTGTTCCTTTTATTTTTTCAGTTTATCAGTGCTTTGTCATTTTATTTTTCTTTCTGTTTAAATACTATTTATGTACTCTCTTCTTTTTACCATTCATTTATTTAATATAATAGAAATAAATATATTTACATTTTACTAATATGACAGAAAACTAGAACTTTTAAACTCCATTTACTCAACTCTCAACCTTCTTCATTAGTGCTCTCTAGATTTTCATGTCTATATATAATTTAAACTTACAAAAATCACAATTATTGCTGTGTGTAGTTAAATTTATTTACATTTATCCACACATTTGTCTTTTTTGATATACTCCATTCTCTCCTGCATTTCCATATTTCTATGTTTTTTTATTTTAATTGAATGTGTTAAACACATTTACTGAGTTAACTTTTAAATAATTTACTATTCACTTTTACAGTGTTATTTGATCTTTTTAAATAGATTATAATCCTCTTTTGGGAACCTCTATCCTTTCATCTATTTTGCCTATCTTTCTTTTTCTCACTCCTAAAGCCAAGCACTTTTCTGATTTCTATACTTATAGACTTGTTTTTCCTGTAATTGAAATTCACAGAAATAAAACAGTATGGTACATACTCTTCAAATTGTTTTTTAATAAAGAAAACCTTAAGATACATCTATGTATTCAACTGTTTCAGTATTTTATTCTTATAATAACTAAATAGTATTCAACGGCTATATATATTTTATTTTTCTGTCATCCTTTTGATGAATATTTAGATTTTTAAAATTTTTGTTATTTTGAATGACATTTTAATTAACATTCTTTCATTAACATTCTTTCACTTTAAAACATGCATAAGTTTTTTTTAGTTAAAATCTGTTTATATTTTTCTTGGGGAAACCTTTGGGAATTGTTGGGTGATAAGTTTATTGTATGTTTTGTTTTATTATGACACCAGCCGTATATGAGAGCTCTGATTGCTTTGCACTTCCTCCTACATGTTGTGCTGTTGGTCTTTTATTTCAGCAATTCTAGTGACTGCATAATGATATGATTTTGCATTTTAATTTATCTGGATAATTAAATATGCTGAGCATCTTTTCATAGCTTTATTTTGAAATGAGTTATATGCACATTTGAAAAATCTGTGTAATTATCAGTTGTGAGCATACGATTTTAAAATATCTATTATCAGGAGCTTCAGGACAGCTGACTGTAAGTACCTTCCTAAGAACCAAAATACTGAGTAATCACATTTGTAATAGATCATCCAAGAGACAATAGAGGAATTCAACAACAAAACAAGTGACTAGAAATAATTAAAGCAAATAAGAGGAGAGAAGTAAGGCAGCTTCTTTGGCTGGGATTGCCTGGGAGCCAAAAGAGACTCCTCAATGTAGGACAGGGTAAGTGAGAGACACTCAGCTGTCCACATCCACACCATGGACTTTTACAATTTTAGCTATTGGAGAGCCCCTTAACATTCACAAACCATGAAACTAACTAGGGAGCATCTAGAGATTGTGTGACAGCACTGCTTCAGAGAGGAAGCTCACACTTGGTCCCACACGCTCCCTGAGACCTAGGAAGTTACAATGAGGTGCTATTTTAGAGCACTTCCTGGAACAGGCTTCAGACTGTCTTGAGGCCCAGTGGTGCCAGGCCTGAAGTAGAAGAGAAGTACAGGCTGAGGCACAAGTGAGGCATGAGCGGACATTACCAGAGCAAAGACACAACCAAAGCATGAGTTATCATTGCTGGGGCTGGGGCACAAGTGACACATGTGTTTCCCACCTGCTGACCTAAGAAAGTCACACTACCTTTGCCAGTGGCAGGCTGTCCCTAACTCAAGCATTCTGCTAGTGACGTGGGGATGGTCACACACCTACCTACTATGCCTGGTACCTTCACATACTATCAGGGGACCTGAGAACAAACCCATCTGGCCTGGCCTTGCCCATGTCACCCTGTGCCAGGGCACACAGTCCAGGGCCCAGGGTATTGCTCAGTCTGGTGTAGTTTATATTTCTGTGGCATCATTGGTGATATCCCATTTACCGTTTTTATTGTGTCTATTTGATTCTTCTCTCTCTCTTTTTTTAATTAGTCTGGCTAACGGTCTATTTTATTAATCTTTTCAAAAAACCAACTCCTGGATTCATTGATTTTTTTAAAAAATCTCTTTTTGAAAAGAGATTTTTGTGTCTCTATCTCCTTTAGTTCTGTTCTGATCTTGGTTATTTTTTGTCTTCTGCTAGCTTTTGAATTTGTTTGCTCTTGCTTCTCTAGTTATTTTAATTGTGATGTTAGAGTATTGAGTTTAGATTTTTCCTGCTTTCTTCTGTGGGCATTTGTGCTATAAATGTCCCTCTAAACACTGCTCTATGCATTGTGTCTTTGTTATCATTGATTTTAAAGAATTTATTTCTGATTTAATTTTATTATTTACCCAGTAGTCATTCAAGAGCAGGTTGTTCAGTTTCCATGTAGTTGTACTGTTTTGAGTGAGATTCTCAATCCTGAGTTCTAATTTGATTGCATTGTGGTCTGGGAGATTGTTGTGATTTCCATTGTTTTTCATTTGCTGAGGAGTGTTTTACTTCCAATTATGTGGTCAATTTTAGAATAAGTGCTATGTGGTGCTGAGAAGAATGTATATTCTGTGATTTGCAGTGGAGAATTCTGTAGATGTCTATTAGGCCTACTTGGTTCAGAGCTGAGTTCAAGTTCTAAATATTCTTGTTAATTTTCTGTCTCGATCTCTCTAATATTGACCGGGGAGTGTTAAAGTGTCTTGCTATTATTGTGTGGGAGTCTAAGTCTCTATAGGTCACTAAGAACTTACTTTATGAATCTGGGTACTCCTGTATTGGGTTCATATATACTTAGGATAGTTCACTCTTCTTGTTGCATTGATCCCTATACCATTAGGTAATGCCCTTCTTTGTCTTATTTAATCTTTGTCAGTTTTAAGTCTGTTTATCAGAGACTAGGATTGCAATCCCTTCTCTTTTTTNGCTTCCCACGTGCTTGGTAAATCTTCCTCCAGCCCTCTATTTTGAGCCTATGTGTGTCCTTGCATATGAGATGGGTCTTAATACAGCACCTGGATGGGTCTTGACTTTTTATCAAATTTGCCAGTCTTTGTCTTTTAATTGGAGCATTTAGCCCATTTACATTTGCAGTTAGTATTGTTATGTGTAAATCTGAGCCTCTCATCATGATGCTATTTGGTTATGTTGCACACTAGTTGATGCAGTTTCTTCACAGTGTCAGAATATTTGTATTTTGGTATGTTTTTGCAGTGGCTGCTACTGGTTTTTCCTTTCTATATTTAGTGCTGCTTTCATAAGTTTTTGCATGGCAGGCCTGGTAGCAACAAAATCCCTCAGCCTTTGCTTGACTGTAAAATATTTTATTTCTCCTTCACTTATGAAGGTTAGTTTGGCTGGATATGAAAATCTGGGTGGAAAATTCTTTTAAGAATGTCGAATATTGGCCCCCACTCTCTTCTAGCTTGTAGGGATTCTGCAGAGTGATCCATTGTTAGTCTGACAAGCTTCCCATTGTGGGTAACCCGACTTTTCTTTCAGGCTGCCCTTAACATTTTTTTTCTTCATTTCAACCTCAGCAAATCTGACAATTATGTCTCTTGGGGTTGCTCCTCTCTTCTCTCAAGGAGTATCTATGTGGTGTTCTTTGAATATCCTGAATTTGAATGTTAGCCTTCTTGCTAGGTTGGGGATGTTCTATTGGATAATATCCTGAACTGTGTTTTCTAACTTGCTTCCATTCTCCTCTTTGCTTTCAGGTACACCAATCAAACATAGGTTTAGTCTTTTAACACAGTCTCATATTTCTTGGAGGCTTTGTTTGTTCCTTTTCATTCTTTATTCTCTAATCTTGTCTTCACACTTTATTTCATTAAGTTGATTTTCAATCTCTGATATCCTTTTCTCTGCTTGATCAATTCAGCTATTGATACTTGTGTATGCTTCACGAAGTTCTCATGCTGTGTTTTTCATCTCTATCTGGTCATTTATGTTGTTCTCTACACTGGTTATTCTAATTAGCTGTTTCTGTAACCTTTTATCAAGGTTCTTATCTTCCTTGCATTGGGTTAAAATATGCTGTTTTAGCTCAGAAGGGTTTATTATTCCCCACCTTCTGAAGCCTGATTATGTCAATTCATCAAACTCATTTTCCATCCAGTCTTGTTTCCTGGCTGGTGAGAAATTATGCTCCTTTGGAGGAGAAGAGGCATTCTGGATTTTGTACTGTCTTTTCCTCATCGTTGTGGATTTATCTGTCTTTGGTCTTTAATGTTGTTGACCTTTGGATGGGGTTTTTGCGTAGTAGTCATTTTTGTTGATGTTGATGCTATTCCTTTCTGTTTGTTATTTTTCCTTTTAATAGGCAGGACCCTCTTCTTCAGGTCTGCCATAGTTTGCTAGAGGTACACTCCAGACTCTGTTTGCCTGGGTATCATCATCAGAGGCTGCAGAACAGCAAAGATTGCTGCCTGCTCCTTCCTCTGGGAGCTTCATTCCAGAGGGGCATTTGCCAGATTCCAGCTGGAGCACTTCTGTATGAGGTGTCTTTTGACCCCTGCTGGGAGGTGTCTCCCCATCAGGAGGCACAGGTGTCAAGGACCCACTTGAGTAGACAGTCTGTCCCTTAGCAGAACTTGAGTGCTGTGCTGGGAGATCTGCTGCTCTCTTCAGAGTTGGCAGGGAACATTTAATTCTGCTGAAGCTGAATTAGCTATCCCTTATCTACCCCTTCCCCCAGATGCTCTGTCCTAGGGAGATGGTAGTTTTATCCATAAGTCCCTTACTGGGGCTGCTGCCTTTCTTTCAGAGATGCCCTGCCCATAGAGGAGGAATCTAGGGAGGCAGTCTGGCTACAGCAGCTTTCTGGAGTTGTGTTGGGCTCCCCACTGTCTGAACTTCATGGTGGCTTTGTTTACACTGTGAAGGGAAAACCACCTACTCAAGTGTCAGTAATGGTGGATGCCTTTCCCCTCACCAGGCTGGAGTGTCCCAGGTCAATTTCAGACTGCTGTGCTGGCAGCAAGAATTTCCAGTCAGTATATCTTAACTTATTAGGCTCCATGGGGTTGGTATTCACTGAGCAAGACTGCTTGGCTCCAAGGCTTTGGCCCCCTTTAGTAAATGGTTCTATCTCACTGGTGTTCCAAGTGCCACTAGGTTATAAAAAACAACCTCCTGCAGCTAGATCAGTTTCTTCCCAAAAGGCTGTGCAATTTTGTGCTTGAAACCCAGGCCCTAGTGGTGTAGGTACCTGAGGGAATTTCCTGGTCTACAGATTGTAAAGATCATGGGAAAAGTGTAGCATCTAGGCTGCACTGCACTGTCCTTCACCGCAGGGTCCCTCAAGGGTTCCCTTAGATGGGGGGGAAGTCGCCTGACCTCTTGCACTTCCTGGGTGAAGTGACACCCCACCCTGCTTCTGCTCACCCTCCATGGGCTGCACCTACTGTCTAACCAGTCCCAATGAGATGAACCAGGTACCTCAGTTGGAAATGCAGCAATCACTCACCTTCTGCATTGGTCTTGGGAGCTGCAGACCGGATCTGTACCTATTCAGCCATCTTGCCCAGAAATTCTGAAAATCAAGGATTTTGAAACTGAAGAATATATTGAATAAAATACAAAATGCATTTTAAAGCTACAATATACTAGATTGAGCAGAATAGAGAATCTCAGAAATTTTTAAACAACACAAAGTTAAAAAAAGAATACAAAAAAGAAAACAAATACTGACATACAGGACACAATAAAGTGAATAGATATTTGAATTATTGAGGTCGTGGAAGATGGAAAGAGAATGAAAGAGGTAGAAAACTTATTTTACAAAACAGTAGATAAAAACTTCCCAAGTCTAGCAAGAGATATAGACATCAGAGATAATAATGGACAACTTACCCTAACAAATTGGAAAATTTAGAGTAAGTAGCTAAGTTCCTGGACACATTAACTTAGCAAGATGGAATTAGGAAGACTTAGAAAATCTGAACAGTACTAATAATGAGTAATGATATCGAATCAGTAACAAAAGTCTCCCAATAATGTCAAGAATCAGATGAGTTCACTGCCAAATTCCATAAAATTTACAAAAAAACTACGCTCATTCTCCTTGAATCATTCCCCCCAAAAAAACGGAAGTGGAGGGAATTCTTCCTATCTCATTCTATGCATACAGCATTAGTTTGACAGCAAAACCAAACACACAACAACAACAAAAAATAACAAATAAATAAAACTACACGTTAATATTTCTAACGAACATACACTCAAAATTCCTCAAGAAAATACTAGTAAACCTAATCCAAATGACATATCGACAAAATGATACACTATATTCAAATAGGATTCATCTCAGGGATATAAGGATGGTTCGACAAACACGCATCAATAACCATAACACGTCACATCAACAGAATAAAGGACAGAAACCATATGATTATCTTAATAGATGGAGAAAAGGTGTTTGATAAAATTCAACATTCCTTCATGATAAAGCCTCTCAGTAAACTAGCCATAGCCAACATTACACTGAATGTAGAAAAGTTAAAATCATTTCCTTTAAGAATTGGAACAATATAAGGATATCCACTTTTATCACTTTCAAAATAGTACTGGAAGTCCTAAACAGGGCAGTTCTGGTAAGAGGGAAATATAAATGGCATTCAAAATGTAAAAGAGGAAGTCAAATTATTCCTTTTTGCAGATTACATAATTTTATATTTAGAAAAAAACAAATACACAACAAAAACTTTTGGGAGTAATAAATTCAGTAAAAATGGAAATGGCAGAATATAAAAATCTGCATACAAAAATCAGTACCATTTCTATACATCAGTAATGAAGGAGTTAAAAAGAAAAATCGAGAAAGCAATTTTATTTACAATAGCTTTAAATAAAGTAAAATTTCTAGGAATAAATTTAACCACGGAGGTAAAATATCTTTAAAAAAAAAAAAAAAAACTGTAAAACATAAATGAGAGGAATTATAGAGACACAAACAAATGAAAAGACAGCCTATGCTTATGGATCAGAAGTTAATATTGTTTAAACAAACATACTACCCAAAGCAATCTACAGACTCAATGCAATTTCTATCAAAATATCAATGTCATATTTTACAGAAATCAAAAAAAATTTCTGAAATTTGTATGGAACCAAAAAATCTAGAAGAGTTAAATCAATTCTGAGCAAAACTAAAAGTATTGCACTACGTGACTTCAAAATATACTGCAAAACTATAAAAAAAAAATGGTCAGTATAAAAATGGACATACATAAACCAAAGGAACAGAATAGAGAACCCAGAAATAAACCCACATATTTACAGCTCACTGATTTTTCAACAAAATTTCCAAAAACATACCCTAAAGAGAATACACCCTCTTGAAGTGCTGGGGAGATTGGATATCTACATGTGGAAAAAGGAATTTGGACTCCTCTCTCGCCATATACAAATATCATACTAAAGATGAATGGAAAAACCAAATGTAATGCCCAAAACTATATCACTTCTAGAAGAATACATAAAGAACATAGTTGAGGGCATTGGTCTAGGCAAATATATTATGTCTATGACCTCAAAGGCACAGACAACTAAAATAAAAAATAGATAAATGGGATTAAATTAAACTAAAAACATATTATACACAACAAAGGAAAACAACCCACAGAGTGAGTAACCTATTGAATGAAAGAAAATATTTGGAAACTTTTCATCTGACAAGAGACAAATATCCAGAATATAAAAGAAATACTAAATGATAAAGAAACAAAAACAAATAATCACATCAAAATGTGAGCAAAGAACATGAATAGACATTTCTCAAAGGAAGACACATGAATGGCAAACAGGCACATGAAAAAATGCTTGACATCACTAGTCATCAGAAAAAATGCAAATCAAAAAGCATAGTAAGTATTATGATACCCTTAATAGAATGACTATTATTAAAAGAACAAAAAAATAAATAAAAGTTGCTGGCAAGGATGCAGAGAACAGGAAATTCTTATACATTGTTGCTAAGAATGTAAATTAGTATAACTCTTAAGGAAAACACTATAGAGATTTTGGGGGGAAAAAGCCTAAAAATAGAACTACCATACAATACTACAACTCAACTACTTGGTGTTACCCAAAGGACAAGAAATAAGTACATCAGAGGGATACCTTCATTAACATTTTATTGCAGTATCATTCACAATAGCAAAGAAATAAAATGAATGTGTGTCCATCAATGAACGAATGAATGAAAAAATGTGGCTTATATGTACAATATAATACCCCACAGCCATTAAAAAGCATGTCATTTGCAGCATCATAGATGAAAGTAGATGTCATTATGTTAAGAGAAATAAGCAAGGCACAGAAAGACAAACATCACGACTCTTCACTCTAATTCAGAAGCTAAAAAAATTTGCTTTCATTGAGATGGAGAAAAAATAATTAATACAAGAAACTGGTAAGAATATGAGGGTGGGAGTGGGAAAGAAAGAGATATAGCAAGAATAGAAGACTTGAAATGTTACCAACGTTAAGAAAAGATAATTACTCAAGGTAATAGATATTCCATATACTCTGACTGATATTCCATTATACACCGTATGTATGTAACAAATACAAATGTACCCCATAATTGCACAAAGTATTATAAATCAGTAAAATAAAAATATCAAATGTCTGTTGGGTGAAGTTAGTATTAATTTTTTTTAATTTTTAATTTTTTTGAGTACATAGTAAGTGTATTTATGAGGTATGTGACATGTTTTGATACAAGCATACAATGTATAATAACCACATGAAGGTAAATCAGATATCCATCATTTCAAGCACTTATTCTTGGTGTTACAATCAAATTATAATTTTTTATTATTTCTAAATGCACAATTAAATTATTATTGACTATATTCACCCATTTGTTCTATGAAATACTAGATTTTATTTATTTTTTTGTACCTATTAATCATTCCTGCCCTGCCTGCCCACTACCCTTCCCAGCCTCTGGTAACCATCATTCTACTCTCAATCTCCACAAGTTTATTTTGATTTTTAACTCCCACGAACAACTGAGAACATGCAGTCTGTTTTCCTGTGTCTGGGTTATTTACTTTATTAATACAGTGACCTCCAGTTTCATCTAAGTTTTTGCAAAAGACAGAATCTCATTTTTTATGGGAGCAAAGTACCCCATTGTGTACAAGTGTCATATTTTCTTTATCCATTTGCCTGTTGATGGACATTTAGGCTGCTTCCAAATCCTAGATGTTGTGAATAATGGTGCAATAATCATAGATGTGCAGATATCTCCTCAATATACCGATTTCCTTTCTTTTGAGTAAATACCTAGTAGAGAGAAATTCAACATGGCTGACTCCATTTACTTCTAGCCTAACAAGCTGGCTGTCTATACTCACTTCTGGGCATAGGCCAAGCTAGTCATGAGACGAATTTATCTGATAGTTTAACTTGAAAACAGAAATGATAATAATCCCTTCCTAAAACTAACTTCTTCCTTGCTCAGAAACTAAAAACAGCCTTTGTAAGACTAATGAAAGGCCACAAGATTAGAATTATGAGAGGGAACTGAATTGTGATAGGATATAGCCGTAGTTTCTATAAACTCTTACTGCTTAGGAGTCATTCACCAGAGGTTACAAGATTGGTGACTTCCCCAATGGTTCCTGTAGATAACATCATTATTGTAAAACCTAACACTGGTCTTTTGAGATATATTTCAGACTTTTGCATTCTGGTCACTTACTGACCTCACCCAGACTATGACCCATGACTCAACCTGTCCTGTGGATTCCCAAACAGAGAGTACATGAGGACCATTTTCCACACCCCTATGATTGCATTCCCACCAATCAGAAGCATCTATTCTCCTAGTGCCCTGCTGACCAAACTATCCTTGGAGTTCTCTAACCTCTGAGCCTTCAGGAAGACTAATTTGAGTAATAACTCTTATCTCCCATGTGGTTGTACTCAGGTCAATTAACCATTCCCCGCCCCCCAACTTTGTTTTTACTGCAATACCATGGTCTCAGTGAATTGGTCTTATCTGTAAAGGGGGCAGGAAAAACTAATTAGGCAATTACACTTTTAACTCTACTCATTTACTTTTGTGGTTTGAGCTATTGCTATATACTTTACATTTATAGATATTATAATTTATATATGATGTAGTTATTATTGTTGCTCTACACAATCAATGTTCTTTTATATTTGTATATATGTATACTCCTGCTGGGTGTTTTTTAGTTTTCTATAGTTTCATTCTTTTTTTATAATGTTTCTTCATTCTAAGTGTCAACTGATTGTATAAATATCAAGCACTATGACATAAGAAAATTTAGAGTTAGTTTTATTCTGAGCCAAATTTGAGGACTCATAGCTTAAAACTATGGGCTCAGGACAAACTAAGAATGTGTCTCAAAGTGGGCCACATGAGACTAAGCATTCACACATGCTGTTACATAGAAAATGAGAGAAAAGGGTAGTGAAGCAAAGGTGATATTCTTATAATCCTGAGTGGAGTTCAGTGATGTTATACAAAGGCTAAGCAAATATGTGATTAACATATATAGCGGGAAAGATTAATAAGTATGTAGGCATCTTAGGCTCTGAAAAGGGATGATTGAGTCTATTCTGCCTTTCCTTTCATCTGATAGGCAAAGTTGTAATCAGTGCATGTCAGTGAAATATTTGACAGACTCCAGGCTTGCAAACTGCAAGTTTAGCTCTAATTCATAGACTTAGTTTCTGTTACCTATATGTTCAACTTGTAACCTTCTTGGGCCACTTTTAAAACATTTATTTTTTTACTGACATAGGGAAATCCAATTTATCTTTAAATATTTCTTGTTTGTGTGTGTGTGTGTGTGTGTGTGTGTGTGTGTGTTTGTGTGTTTCCTTAAATTAACCCTAAGCAAAGTGGTGACAATAATTGTGAAATCCAAATACTCTTTATTTTAAATGAAATTTATATATTCTCAGAACTGTACTCTATAGTCTACTAAGCTAAGACCATGGTCTAAGTTAAGCTTTGTTTCCTCGTTCTTACATCTGTAAACTCTTTCACTAGAGAATTATCAGAAAGCACAAACCTTATGCATTCAAGGCCAGAGATGAAAGTAAAAGCAGAAGACAACCTGCTATGGGAAAGCAGACAGAATCCAAACAAGATGATTCTCCCTCTATCTTTTCATGGAAATTTGAATTTTAAATGAAGTCACTCAAGAATGCAAGAAGATAAATCATCCTGATGGCAATGTCTTAGGTCTAGAGATATATTAATATTTTCCTGTTTATTATCTCTACTCTATCTGGCTGTTAGATTCTTCCTTTTATGACTTCATCAACCTTTATTTTTTTCAAGAGCTTGATTCTTCTTTTCTACTTAATTAGTCTCTATTTATGGTGGTCATACAATTTTATTTGATAAAGTAGGGCATGAATCAAGCATTCCTAGTTTATTGGGCTAACTGCACTGTTAAAGTGTCTTATACTATACTTAATATCATTAAAATATTATGCAACCAGACAAATAATCTCTGATTCCTAATTCTTTGCAGGTAGAACTTTCATTTCTCTCCTCTTGAGTTGTTATAAATGTTTCAAATGTGCCTTTCTCCATATCGAACTGATAAGATCTTGTTTTCAGATAGAAATTCCTGTTATACACTACACCTTGAAGGTATATTAGGTCTGGAAAGCACCTATTTCTTCAAACTTGATATGAGTTCTTCATGCATCATCTTGTCATAGGGATTTTGAGAAGCACTTGTGTGTGTGCGTGTGTGTGTGTGTGTGTGTGTGTGTCTGTGTGCCTCTGTGTGGGGTGTGTGTGTGTGTGTGTGTGTGTGTGAGAGAGAGAGAGAGAGAGAGAGAGAGAGAGAGAGAGACAGATTTCCATTTCTTCTGGACTATTTTTTACCTTCTATAATCACAATTTTGGTCATGGGTATATTTATAAAAAAAAAAATTCCTATACTTAAGAAAAATGATCATCCATTTGAATGTGAGACAAAGTTGATCCTTTGCCAATTCACTACAAGCAGGCTTTGTTGTACCAACTGGCACAAAAATGGACAGGGTAGAGACATGTTCTAGAAGTATTATTTCATGTGAAGTGCGGTAATTTTTAGAAAATACCTTTGGGTTTTAAAAATATACCATTTTGACAACCTTAGTAGAAATATACTTACTTGAAAGCATTCCTGAGCCAATGTCTATTGTATTTTAATATCATTTCAGGAATACCTTTGCTTGCATATGAAAAATTAAAATATCAGCAGAAATTCTGATAATTTTCTAATTATAATAATCTCATGAAATTATTGTGCATTTTTGGAGTTAATTGAATGAATTCTATATATTTAAAATATTTAATTAACATTAAATAAATATTAAGGGTGTACTTACTATTTGAAATGAAATATATATTTATATTTTATTGTTGTTATGAAAATTTATTGAGTGTTCCCTACATTCAAGGCATATTATGAAACAATTCAGGATTTTTAATAATGAGAAGAAAAGTTGATAAGGAACAAATGAACATCTACTTATCACTTTATATGTTTCTTTGTATTCTGAGGTAGCTTGTAGCATTATTATCAAACCCAACTGGGGGCTGTTTGCCCCACTCAGTAAGGCCAGATATCCACATAAAGGACTGAAGCAGGAGAAGGTGCTTTTTTTCAGGGCACCAAGCCAAGAGAATCAGGCACTAATGCTTAAGTCCCTACAGCCTCAATTGCTTATAGGTAAGGGTTTTAAAGGCAGGGATACATTTCAGGAAAGTAGTTTGCAGGCAAAATCATAAATCAATACATGGAGGCTACACATTGATTTTGGTCTAATGAATAGGATATCTTGAAGTGAGCATTTCCACATCATAGGTAGATTCAAACATTTTCTAATTCGTAATTGGTTAAGGCAGAGAAGCTTTCCTTATAAATTTGGAGTCAGCAGACAAGAATGTTAGCTCTGGCTCATGGGTGTGAGTTTCTCCAGGCCCCTCAGAAAAAAAAAAAAAAGAAAGAAAAATAAACAGTGGTCAGAGTTGAGACCTTAGCCGCCCCTTATCTGAGGTATACTTACCTCCAGCTTTCTGAGAAACAACTCAGTGGCATATGATAATATGTTATTTTTAGTTTCTAAAGGGAAATCAAGCATTCTGTGATTCCAGCTTCCTTGACTACTGTTTTAAGCTATTACATTTTTGCTTAACAAGTCATTTACTTCTCAGGATTAGCCAGGTGTCTGGAATTTTCCTTAAAGAACTCAAGATTTTCATTTATTTTTGTGCTTGTGGAGCCCACAAGCCCCTAAGAGGGGATGGCTGTTCCATCTCAGTATATTTGTTTTAGAAAGAAACTAATATTACAAAAGGAAAGGTAACTTTTAGTTCTGAAACTTGAAAGTTATAGAGCTAGAGTTTGAATTTAAATGTGTATAATTCCAAAGCCTATGTTCTCTCCATTGCATGACATTGATTCAAAAATTAATTAAAACTTTATCCTTAAGGAATTTATAATCTAGTGAAAAAGTAAGAGCACAGACAAAAATGACTGATAAATGGATTCAAACATTTAGAAGAAAGGAGAAACGGAAAAAATACTTCAAAAGTGAAAATCTCATTTTTTAGTTTATTTTCTAAAGAGATGTTCTGAAAAATTAGGGAGGGTAAAATTCTGTTGTGGCCAGGCATGGTGGCTCACCTCTATAATCCCTGCCCTTTTGGAGGTCAAGGCAGGAGGACTGCTTGAGCCCAGGAGTTTGAGACTGGCCTGGGCAACAAAGGAAGATTCTGTGTTACAAAAACAAACAAACAAAAAAAGCATTACCTGGTGTGGCAGTGTATACCTATGGTCTCAGCTTCTTGGTAGACTGAGGCAGAAGGATCTCTTGAGCCTGGGAGGTCAAAGTTACAGTGATCAAAGATTGCGCCACTGCACTCTAGCCTGGGCGAAAGAGCAAGAATCTGGTTCAAAAAAAAAAAAATGGAAAAAATCTATTGTGACTGTAGAAGCAATATAAGAAAAAGAAACAAGTTTTTAGGGTTATAAAGGAAGAATGTGGTCAAGTGAAATTGTTCATGCCTGTAATCCCAACACTTAGGGATGCTGAGGTGTAATGATCACTTGAGCCTGGAAGTTCAAGACCAGCATGGGTAGTGTAGTTAGACACCTCACCATCTCTAATATGTGTACATATATATATATATATATATATATATATTCTGTTCACAGCTACTTGGGATGCTGAGGCAGATGGATTACTTGAGCCTGGAAGTCTAGGCTGCAGTGAACAGTGCATTTTACCACTGCACTCTAGCCTGGGTGTCGATCCAGACAAATGACATTATCTCAAAAAAAAAAAAAAAAAAAAAAAAAGGAAGGAAGAGCAGTGGTTGATGCTAGAAGAGTAAAATTCTGTGACTTTAAAAAATATCAGGATATGTAATTTGACCTTTCAGAATTTTGAATCAACTGAAATTAGAATATTAATCTCAGGGAACCATGTGTGATAAAAAGAAAGATGAATCATAGGGAAAATGCTATAGAACAAACTAAGAAAAAGCACATTAAATAAAATGAATAAGAAAAGTTATGATGCTCTTTTAAAGGGTAGTAAGGGAATTAACATAACCTATACTGTGATAACAGACATGCTTATTATGGTGTTAGAGTCTCTATAGAATGTCTGTAGAGACTACAGATGTCTATAAAATGTCTAAAGACATCTAGAGAATGTCTAAATTAGTGATCTAGAGAATCAGCTATAAAGTAATAAATTTTGGTGTCATATCACAGAATAAAATACACACGTATAGTATTAGAAAGAAGTGTTTTGGAACTTCGAAGGGAATCAGAAAGAAACATTTATAACAAATTTTACATGGGAGAAGAAAACCATGGAAAAAAGTATTCAACACAGTTTTGTAGGAACTAACAGGTCCATATTACTGAAGGAAAGGTACTAAGATGTTTAGGAAAAAAGTTAATGCCTGTTTATTTTCTTGTGAATATTTTAATGAAGACTGAATAAAGCCTTCAGCTTTAAGGAGGAAAATTAGGCTAGAATAAAACTTATTCGCTGAGCAGGTTATCTGTATCAGTTCATCTCAAAGGTATTTTTTCTCATTTAATTCAAATAGAGTGCATTTTATGAATGTGGAAACTGAGGTACAAAGTAGTTAAGTAACTCACAAGGTCACAGAGTTGATAACTTCCTGTATTTGTCAGTTTTCACACTGCTATAAAGGTATTACCCAATACTGGGTAACTTAAAAACAAAAGAGGTTCAATTGACAACAATTCCACATGGCTGGGGAGGCCTCAGGAAACCTACAATCAAGGCAGCAGGGTAAGCAGGCACCTTCTTCACAAGGTGGCAGGAGAGAGTGAGCAAGTGAGCATCTGAAGGAGGAACTGTCATTCTTATAAAGCCATCAGCTCTCATGAGAACTCACTATAATGAAACAGCATGGGAGAAACCACACTCATGATCCAATAACCTCCCTCACTCTACACATGGGGATTAAAATTTGGGGTGAGATTTGGGTGGGAACACAGAACCAAACAAACTCACTTCCAGAGTTAAGTTTTAATCATAAAGCAATCTAATTTGAAAGCCCTTAATCTTATCGGTACTCCATGCTACGTTTTAAAAGATTGAAGTGAAATACAGGAAAATAATTTTTATTTTTCCATTAGATGTGCTGAAAGCCAGTTTTTATGGAAAGAGTGTGACTTGATGTGAATGAGTATCTTGATGGTAATACTAGAACCCAATGTAATGGTTTCTGATGTGTTGATTTTTGGATTATAGAAACTTGAGACATACAATCTTCTAATTTGGCATCAAAAATACAAGCACTTGTAAACAAAACAGAATAGGTTTTTTTTTTTGTTTAAAAAAATAGATGTAGCATTTATTGAACATTTACTCTTTGCCAGGTACTGTTCAAAGTATTGACATGTTTTATTTGTTATTCTTTCAAATAATTCTATAAAATGGGTTCTATTATTACCTCAATTTAATAGTTGAAAAAATCAGCACAGCGAGATGAAGTGATATTCACAGAATCAATGTGGCAGAGCAATATGTGAATGCAAATATTCTGACTTCAGAATCAAAAAAATGAACCGCTTCAATGCCTAATGCTCTGTGTTACAGAGATCTGAAACTCAAATTATCTAACAAGCCATATTTCATCAGAGGTAGCCTCTAAATTAAAAATATCTCTAGTCTGGGCATGGTGGCTCACACCTGTAATCCCAGCACTTTGGGAGGCCAAGGCAGTAGATTATTTGAGGTCAGGAGTTCGAGACCAGCCTGACCAACATGATGAAACTACATCTCTACCAAAAAATAAAAAATAGAAAAAAAAAAAAATTAGCCAGGCATGGTGGTAGGTGCCTGTAATCCCAGCTGCACAAGAGGCTGAGGCAGGAGAATTACTTGAACCTGGGAGGCGGAGGTTGCGGTGAGCTGAGATTGTACCTCTGCACTCCAGCCTGGGTAACAGAGCAAGACTCCATCTTATAAATAAATAAATAAATAAAGTCTCTAAACATCTGCAATCTTTGCTTAGTGATTTTTTTCCCAGGTACCTAGGGCCTGGAAATATAATGAGGGAAGAAGACAATTCCGTTAGGTTTTTCCATGGCTTTATATTTTCTCAGTGTGTTGCATTCTCTATTAAGAGCTTTATTGCATAATCCAACAAATTGTAGATTTAGAATTTAACATTCTACATACACTATAGTTCATCAGCTTCTCTTGTAATTCATGTTCTGAGAGTTAATAAATATCACAGTTTCTAATGTCCTGTTATGGAAGCTGTCAGATTAAAAATGGAATCACTTGTGTCAAACTCTGACAAAATAAGCTGAGGAAGGTCATGAAGGGAAGACACTCATGCATATTTGTCTAATAACTAGGAGTATCTCAGGACACACTGCCAGAATTACAGCATTGCAACAAGACCACCACAACCTTGCAAGCAAGATAATTTAAAGCTGATGGCCATTATAAGGACTATTTGAGCTCCCTAAGCTTGTTTCTTTTAGAGCTAAAATTAAAAAATAATAATAATACAGCTATGGGGTTAAATAGCCTGACTGGAATGCTTGCTTGCATGTAGAGACTTCAACCCTCTCTCAGTCTGTTTTTCCTTTGCCTACTCGGAATCTGCTGACTTTTTCACGTGTGTTAAGATAAAACTTACTGCTGAAATTGTCCTTGTCTTACAAATGAAAAATAAATAGGGATATGGTGTTATTGACCTCAAAGCCTGTTTAAAGATATTTTTATGGAACTGTAGTGAAATGAAAACATCCGATGAATTAACCCCTACACTAATTTCAAACTAAAAGAAGAGGGGAAAAAGAAAAAAAAAAATCTGCTGTTCCACGCAAAATTTGGTTCATTGCCTTGATAAGATTACCTATCAAGGGCAAACACAAATCTTAAAGTTTAACCATTTGAAAAGATAGCCTTAACAAGTCCTGTTTTTTTTTTCTTTTTTTTGAGACAAAGTCTTGCACTGCCATCCAGGCTGGAGTGCAGTGGCGCAATCTCAGCTCCCTGAAACCTCTGCCTCCCAGGTTCAAGCAATTCTCCTTTCCTGACCTCCCAAGTAGCTGGGATTATAGGTGTCCACTACCATGCCCAGCTAATTTTTGTGTTTTTAGTAGAGACGGGGTTTCACCATGTTGGCCAGGCCTGACCTCCAGTGATCCGCCCGCCTCAGCCTCCCAAAGTGCCGGGATTACCAGTGACGTGTCTTATTTTATCTGAAGCATAACTTAAATCCAATTGTTCTTTTAAAATTGGTATAAGTTTATATGACTATATTTTACTGTTTTATTACTGAAATTTTAAAGTTAAAAGCCATATGAGCTTCATTTGCGTTGTCTGTATGTTTTCATATGTTTATGTCATACATATATATAGCATTTTTTCTATGAAAACATATTTGAAAAGCTCTATGTAGTTGTCTTAGAGAAAAAAGTAAATAATTAATCAGCAAAAAGTAACTCAAATATCTTTTGAGTTCATGTGACTTCAGTAAAAAATTGGCAATGTAATATTATTGATTTAATTAAAGCAGGCATATTTTCAGAGTTTTCAGCATTAAATATGATACAGACAGACATCTTTATTTCTGTCAGTGAAACCACCTTTGCAAAATTATGACAATAAAATAAATCAGCCATTTTGCTTCTGATCTCCAAGCTGTACTTGGTCATTTCTGGGCATAGACCAACTTAACTTTAGAAAAAATTTAATTTTTAGTTTAACTTGAAAGCAAGCATGATAGTAATTCCTCCCTAAAACCAACCCCTTCAATTCACAGGGACCAACAACCACTTTCATCAGCAAGAATAGGATTATGGGAGGGGCAGAATGCTGCTAAGATACAGTTACTATAATCCTTTATTGCTCAGGAGTCATGTGGTCAGAGGTCACCAGACTTGTGACTCCTCTAATTGCTCCTATAGACAAAATCACTACTGTAGAACTTAAAATTGGTGTTTTAAAATATCTGTGAGACCAACCCCACCTGGGCTTGTAAACCATTACTTAACTAATCCTGTAGCTCTACCTGGAGATGAACTCAGCACTTAGGACTGTTCTCCACACCCCTATGATTTCATCTCCAACTCATCAGCAGTGACCATCCCCTAGCCCCCCACCCACCAAATTGTCAATGAAAACTATGAATTTCAAGCCTTGGGAGAGACTGATTTGAGTGCTAACTGTAGTTGTCCTACGTGGGCTCGCCTTGAGACAGTCATGCTATTTCTTTACTACAATACCATGGTATCAGTAAATTGATTTTGTCTGTGCAGAAGACAGAAAAAACTCCATCAGATGATTACATTAGATGTTTTAGATCCTAAAGGTATGAGTTTGAAATAATGACAAGATGGCAGATAAAATTGTAGGGTAGTGGCCATAGTTACCAGTATATCAAGCAGAACAGTGAAACAAAAAATAACAATGTATTTAACATTTAGGGTCTTTCCCTAACAGGTAAATAGCTCAAAATGATGACTACCTTGGTCAGATATCTCAGTTTCTACAAATAAGATATTTGTAAAGAATTAATAAATCACTTAAATGTAAATGGGATAAACATTTATACTTAAAATTTTTTGAAATCTTAAACTTAAGTAATAGATAAATGAGTTACTTCTAAGAAGTTAAAATATGAAAACATTAATTTTTAATCATAGGTTCAAGTTTATTTACTTTTGGCTTTTTAAATTTTATAGAAGACGTGATATTTGCATTCATTTTTTAAAAAACTATAAAATGAACTGTTTTTTAAATATAAATATTTTGTACGTAAAAAGCATACATATTCTGTATGTAAAAAACAGTTTAAAATTACTTTCTAGGTTTTCACTAAAAAGATTACTAAGAGTTAGAAATTCTAATTAACTTGCAATTCTATTTGGAACATATACAAGAAGAAAAGATGTGTTTTAGATAAGAAAAGTTATAAATAAGGCATAAAAATGTGTTCTGTTAAGGAAAAGAAAAATATTGTCTAGTTTGAAGGTTATTTAAAGATTGTTTTCAAAATGTGAATTTTAAAAGGAAATAAAATAAGGCAGAAAGGAACCAGTAAGTAGGGAAGAGATGCAAAGAAAGTTACAAGGATGTATTTTTTTGTAACAAAAGTTAAAAAGAGAGTTTGTATTTTTGTATAAGAAAGAGTATTATGTAGTTGAAATAATAAGGAAAAAAGAATACAAGTTTTGTCCTAAGGTAGAATGATTGTTTAAATATAAGAAAGAAAAATATAGAAAAAAACTAAAGGTTTAAATAATTTGGAAAATTTTGAGCAAGTGATAGAAGGCTTAAGCAAGTTGGGAAAAGTTTATGAAGGATCAATTTGATAAAACAGAATTTACGTGTGATGAAGTTGACTAAAATTAAAAGAGAATTAAAAATAAGTCTCTCTAAAATTCAGAATTAGTAGAAAATGTACATTGATAGAAGACATTAAATTTGACCCCATATTCACAGGGGTTTCTTGGAGTATTGATTTACTCTTAATTTTAAAAAATCAGAAGGCTTTGATGTTTATTATAAAATCTGTGGGTTTTTTAAATAATTTTCTTCCATCTTCCAAACTGCAGGTTTTCCTATTTCTAGTTTTCATTAAATTTCCCTAAGTCTAGGTTGAAACTCCCATCTTCTTTATTTAAAATAGTAATTTTATTTCTCAAATGGAGTTTTCCTCTTACAGTTTTTCAGATTCATATCTCAGATGTTCAGTTTTGCTGCATTTTGTTCTACATGATGTGTAGGACATACATCATTACCTTTGGTTACTTTCTTTTTTCTTTAATGAAGGCATATTTTTCTATTTAACTAAAATGGTTACTCTTTCTCTCAACTTTTTAGTTAGCTCTTATAGCTCTGTATTCTCCTACTTGCAATTCTAAGTCTGCTATTGTGGCCTGAGGCTGAAGAATGTTTGTCTTAAACGTCTAGGAGAGCAGTATTTTCCTCCAATATAATTAGATTCCATACCCTTGGTTTCTTGATGTGTCTTAACTATTCCATGTAACCAGACAATTTTATGTGCTTTTACTTTTTCTAAGAGCCATGTATTCCCCTACACAAGGTACTAATTTTCTTGTTTACATTCTTCTATAATATGGTACATTCTTCTGTCATATGGTACGTTCTTCTATAATATGGTGTATCCTCATACCTTAGAGACACACTATTCAAATGTCTGATGAAATTAAAGTAACTTTTCATCAGGCTTGACTTCAGTTTCTCAAAATAGGCTTCCCACAAGAGAAGCAATCACACTGCAGGAGGTTTTTCTTTATATTTTGAAAGTTGGCCTAGGAAAATGGACTTGGATCTTATCAAGGTGATTTTCTTTCTCATGTTGTTTTTATCAAGGCCTTTGATTTAAGTGGGAAAACTGAGTGATCTCTGTTAAAGTTTGTTTGTTTGTTTGTTTGTTTTTCCCCTTAACTATGTAACTTTCTCTATATTCTTTTAAAGTCTTTGGTTATCATCCTGGTGAAATAAATGACTATTGTTTCACAATTACCTGTGGTCCTAGTGTGATTAGGACGTTTTAAATTTTTGATGTCTGACAAATTTCCTTAAAATCAAATTCTGAAACAAGTCTTTTTGACCTTGAATTCACTTTGGTAAGTTTCAGAGGGTTCTGAAACTTCTCAAAGGATTTATGAAAGGAAGATATTAAATTAATTAGACTTACTTGATATATTGAATTATTTACAAAAGCCTTGGTAAACAGTGAGTGATACCAGATTTAAGTTATATTTATGAGTATTATTCTAGGATGAATGTTCTAAAATTATGTAAAATTCCCAATAATTTAATATGGTATTAGTAATAATTTAGATTGTTATGTTAAAATGTTGTATGACACAGAAATAACAAAATTTCTTGTTGATTTTTTATTATGGTGAACTCTCATAATTAGATTCTTAATCATAGATATACTAAGTCTTTGTCATCCACATTTATTGCTTTCATTTTTTTTTTGCAATTCTGCAGATTCATGTAAAATATTCTAACAAGCATTTCTGAATACAAATTCATGATACTTGTAAGACCAATGAAATACTCCACTTCTGGGAAATGAAGATACAAAACTCTATAACCAGCAATGTGGAGATTTTGTCTACTAAAAAACACATTTACAAAAGTATTTCCTCCAACCTTGAAAAAAAATCTCTTACTAGTATTATAGGAGTTATCAATAAATTGTTTGGGGCAGATAAGGTAAAAGGAGTCCTTGGTAAGGCTTTTTCTTTTAATAAAAACAGCTCTTGAAACCTTTCTAACAGAAAAGTGGCTTGACAAGCCAGGCCAGCAGGCACTGATATGCAAATGTCGATGATTAGAAATCGTGGTTACCCAAAATGGCAGTTCCTGCCCTCTTCTCCATGTCACCACGTGTGCCAGGTGTCATGGCCACCTCCAGATAATACCAGGTGTGCAGTGTGCAGCAGATCATGGAGACCTGAATTTGCATATTAAAAGGCTACGGTGGGAGGGCCACTTTCCCCCCACTCAGGCTATGTGAATGACACACCTGGTCAAATCAATCCCCTGGGCACTATGCAAATTACACACAGCCTCCTCCAGCCTCCTAATATAACAGACTGTTTCCTGCTGCACTTAGGGGTTTTTATCCATTCAGTGCCCCCTGCTCTCTGTATGAGGAGAGCCTTTCCTCTTCTTTCTTACTCATTAAAATTTCTGCTTCTTAAAACCACTCCACCTATGACTGTGTCATTTATTTAATTGGCAGGCGACAAAGGACCCTGGTGTTTCTCCAGTCATCAGAACCGTATCACTTTGGTGCATTCATCAGAGTTTTGAGTATCGGAGCAGATTCTCTACTTTCACTTTCATTTCTGGGGCTACTCATCCTCAGTTTTTATTCTCTCAAAGAACTATCAAAAAACCAGGCATTTGTCAGCTGATTAATGAGCCACAAAGGCTGGCCACTGGCCTTAAAGACTCAGATGTACGGCTTGCTGGGGAGGACTTAGTCAATGCCATAGTGCCCTCAGGGTGTTAGGAATGAATGTTGGCTCTGTTACAACCAGTCTCTTTTCATGGATAAAATTTAGCCATCAAGTGATGCTGGGAGAAGCTCTGAGGCAACTGAGAATTTCTGGCCAGAGCATACTCTGTTGTTATTCAAAGGCTTCTGGACTGGACTCAGTTTCCAACAGCCTACTCTGGGTGTTGGTAAGGAATCCTCAGCTATCCTGTCATAAAACTTTTCATCTGTTTCTATCTGAGGCCTCTTACTCTGTCTCTCTTTCTGTGTGTCAAATGTGTGTGGGACTTTTTATAGCCTAGGGAAGTATTCTTTTTGGCAAGATTAGGAAATGTCATAGTAACCCAAGACATAGCTCAAGGAAAAGCATCTTTGTGATTTTCTAGGAACAGGATTTCTGCCCTCACAACAGTGTCTCTCTCTCTCGCTCAGCTCTTGGTCTGGAGAGTACATGACATTTCTAGGTTTCTCTCTGCCCTTGGTCTGGACAGCATATGACATTTCCAAGTCTCTCTATGTTCTTGACCTGGAGAACACATGGCATGTCAAGGTCACACTGCCCTTGGGCTATAGAACACATGGTGTTTCAAGGTAAACATCGCCACCTAGTGGAAATAGAAATACTCTTCATAAGACACATTGCTGGTTCTCTGGGGTACATTGCAGGTTTCACAATTTTTCCTTTTTGCACTTTTCTACTGAAAACTATGCTTTATGCTATTTCTGTGAATGGGAAAATTCTGCTTCCAACTATTAGAATTAAAATGTCCTCCACAGTCAAATTTTAGTCCCTATACTGTCTCATGAGCAGGAAAATGGCCATTAGGTCCCCACATCCCTTTAAGGCACCTATTCTGTTTCTGATTAAGACAGTACTTAATTAGTAATGGGATTTTAAGTCCAGAAGTAAACTGGAATCATTTTTCTAAGGGTAAATGCTTTATCATGGGCCATAATAGCAGGCAATCTAACATATTCCCTTCATTAAAGGAGCCTTGCCTTTTACATTGTCTTTCCCAAGATCCATTTTATTTTTAGGGAGGAATACAAGTCACACAAGTCTACAAAGTCAAAGGAAGAAAACAGGCAGAGGACTAGGGATACTTGGGTAAATGTGAATAGGCCCAGAAGTCTAATTTCTCTGGTTCCATGCCTTGAAGGGTCACCCCTACAACCATGACTGGGACATTTAACAGGGTGTCAGGACCCAGGAACCAGGGAGGGAAAATAGTCAGGGGGACACCCTCACTGTTTTCTCCTGCATTCTGAGACATATATGGAAGGGAAGGAGATTAAAGGGATGATTTCTCTCATTTCTCATTCTAGATGGGTAACAGATTATCTTCAGCTTGCACCCCTCTAGAGTACTCTCTAAAACACTGGAGCTTTCTTAATCTCAGAACTTTGAAGAGAAAAGTGACTCATCTTCTTATGCATGAGGGCATGGCATTTTTACTAAATTTTTTTTAGTGTTGTAAGATCAACCCACCTTTGTTTATCAATCATATTGGGCAGGCCTAAAGAGAATGGTTCTCAAAAGTTAGAGAAGCAAAACTCTAAGCATCTGAGGAACCATCTGACAATTCTCCTTATTTGGGGCACCTTCAGATTCCCTTATGATTACAGGACTTTAGGCAAATAAAAGAAGATTTAGGCTGATTTTCTGATTACCCTGATACGTATATAGAAAGATTCCACAATTTAACTCAGGTGTTTTTTCTTTTTTCACGTTTAACATGGCTCTTTTATAATATTCTTATAACCTGGGAAAAAACTTGAAATGCTTGGCTTAGAGTTGAGCTGGGGAAAGGGAACCCAAAAGCCTGACGTGACAGCAAAGGGTAAATGTTTCTTAAAAGTCAAGCTTTTGGATTCTCCCTCCCTGTGCAAAGCAGTAAAAGGGATAATGAGGATCATTGTTTATTCTCTGTAAAGCTTTAATTAATGAAACAATGATTTATGAGGTTGGTCTTAAGATGTAGTCAGTCTGGTATGCTTTGTGTGTCTCCCGGTATGGTTCTGTCAAAAGAAACGGTATCTTAGGTTAGAATGCAGGCCCAGGATAACATATGCCTGCTGTTGGAGTCAGCCTAACAAAATGGTCAGTAACAAACTTGGACACAGGCTTCCATCTTGTTTCATGTCCTTGGGAACATGACCTGTAACCATGTGGAACTACTTTGTTTTAGCCTCCACCATTTTACAATGTTGGCTGTCTTATATGCTAAATAGTTTCTGGGTAAGGGCCACAAAATCAGATAAACCAGTTTATCAATCTGGGTGGTGCAAGCTAATCAATTGACAATAGGGCTTAAAAAATCTCAAGCACTGGGCCGGGCGCGGTGGCTCACGCCTGTAATCCCAGCACTTTGGGAGGCCAAGGCGGGTGGATCACGAGGTCAAGAGATCGAGATCATCCTGGTCAACATGGTGAAACCCCGTCTCTACTAAAACTACAAAAAATCAGCTGGGCATGGTGGCGCGTGCCTATAACCCCAGCTACTCAGGAGGCTGAGGCAGGAGAA
>NW_016107382.1:605944-659202 GCF_001604975.1 Cebus imitator | reverse complement strand
TGTGGATCTATGAAAAAAAAAAAAAAAAAAAAAATCTCAAGCACTGATCTTGAGAGCAGTTGAGAGAGGATCAGAGTCTTGTAGCCTCCAGCAGCATGGCTCCTAGGCTAGTTTCTTGGTCTGGTCCCAGGACAAGGAAGAAGTATTTCTTAAGAAGGGACTTTTATCATTTTTGTTTTAGAGTATAAACTATAAACCAGGATCCTCCCAAAGTTGGTTTGGCCTCTGCCCAGAGGTGGGCAAGGCCAGCTTGGGGGCTGAAAACAAAATGGAGTTAGTTAGGTTGGATGTCTCTCACTATCTCTCTCACAATTTTGCAGTGATGGTTTCAAATGCTGCTTATCACCTTTTGAAAATATCTTGTACACTTGTGATTAAGTCATAACCTAATTAAGGCTTGTTGGTTTCAACTGTGAGGTTACTTTTTATAAATTTCAAAACTCAAAAATCTTAATTACTTAGTGTGGCTAAAACTGAATAACAAGGGATTTGAAAGGATTTTCTTAAAGCCTGCTTATCTTAATTAAAAGTGGATATTCTAGTTATAGGTATATTTAAAAGGGTATTACATGGTCTTTTCATAAATTGAACATTAAAGTAAAAGCACAACAAGACTGTCTTATGACACTAATCTGCCCTTTAGCAAAAGGGGTTTTTAAGGACTTTCAAATGTTTTACCTCATGGTCATATTGGTTAAGATTAGATGGAATTGTCTATGAGATTTTATTTAAGAATCAGAGTTAACATTAATAAACTAATACAAGGGTAAAATTTGGCTTTGAACAGGATTTTTATGCAATAGTAAAGGCTAATGAAAGTATTATTATTATTATTATTATTTTTTTTGCTTTTTGAGTCATCATTTTGGCAAAATAAATAATTTATGGTAATCTGTAATTCTATTTCATTAACACCAAGTGTTTTAAACCTCTAACATTTAATGGGCTTTCCGAAATCCAACTTCAAGTTTCAAAATTGTCTTTCTTAATGCCTAACTTTCTGAGTTGTTCAGAGGTCCCCTGAAATATCCAGAGAAGTGGTAAACAGGATTATTTGACATGCTTAGTGACATGAGATTGCCAAAATGATGTCCAATCTTCTTTAGCTTATATCTTGGTCAATAATACTAATATATGTTCCAAAATCATATGGGTTTCCTAAAATTCTGATGTCTAAGTAAATGCTATCAATCATAATTAATGTTAAAGTTATTGTAAACTATGGAGATAACTAAACTTCTTTGTCAGTAATGTTTTAATTGTAACAACCATGGAAATTTTGTCATTTACAGACAATTGTGGTCTTGCTTTGTTCCTTCTCAAAAGATGGTTTATAATCAAGCTATAGGACTTTAATAGGTGTTTTCAAATGCAGGATTTCAATAGCTTTGAAGATTGTAACATTGGAATAGAGAAAGAATGTACAATACTCATGAAGAACTGAAATGTTCATGAATGTCAATCAAAACAAGTTAATTAAATAGACTGCACTCAGAGAGTTAATGTAATCTTTTTTACTTTTGCTTAGAATACTGCTGGTCCTTTTTTTTTTTTTTTTTTTTTTTTTTTTTATTTTTTTTTTTTTTTTTTTTTTTTTTTTCAGTCAAGGAAACTTATTTTGAACTATTTATGGCCTTTAATAATTGAATAAGGTATATTCCTGTAAACAAAATTTGGAGCATGTTTCTTTCGTTCTTCCTTGTTCTTCTAGAATTTGGAAACTATCTTTGAGTACTCTTTTTTTTTTGAGACATAGTCTCACCCTGTCTCCAGGCACCAGGCTGGAGTGCAGTGGCACAATCTCGGCTCACTGCAACGTCTGCCTCCTGGGTTCAAGCAATTCTCCTGCCTAGCCTCCTGAGTAGCTGGGACTACAGGTGCACGCCACCACGCCCAGCTAATTTTTGTATTTTTAGTAGAGATGGGGTTTCACCATGTTGGCCAGGATGGTCTCAATCTCTTGAGTTCGTGATCCACCCGCCTCGGCCTCCCAAGAATACTCTTAACTTATGGAAATATACTTGTTTGCATAAGTACAATAAGAATCCATTATTTTTTAGCCAGGTGTGGTGGCTCATGCCTGTAATCCCAGCACTTTGGGAGACTGAGGTGGGCAGATCACCTGAGGTCAGGAGTTCAAGACAGCTTGACAAACATGGAGAAACCCCGTCCCTACTAAAAATACTAAATTAGCTGGGCATGGTGGCGCATGCCTGAAATCCCAGCTACTCAGTAGGCTGAGGCAGGATAATCCCTTGAACCTGAGTGGGGGAGGTTGCTGTGAGCCAAGATCATGCCATTTCACTCCAGACTGGGCAATAAAAACAAAACTCCATCTCAAAAAAAACAAATCCATTTTTTTTTAACAGGACACAATTGGAAAAACTACTTATTTTACCAAGGTTTTGACTAGACGGGTGTGTTTCCCCTTACAGAATCAAGCTTGATGTGCAGAGCCAATAAAAGCCTCTTGGGGAGAACTGACCTCATACCTTGTCTACACAGTCCCTACACAGAGTAGATTCCTAACCAGTGGTCGGTAAAGAATGTCGCTTTCTTACAAGTCCAAGAGCTACAAGTTTATCTTGGGATCTTAAAAGAAAAGGATGACCCAACTCACAGATATTTGAAGATAAAAACCCATGGCTGGGCTTGGTTTTAAAAGGTCTTATCTGAGATTCCTTGTGGAATAGAATTCCATCAAAGTCAATACAAAAGGCCTACATAGAAATAACCATTCTTGCTGCACTTTATGCAAATAATCAGGCCAAGTGTAAGACTAAAATTTATTCTAAGAGCAACATGGTCTTAAAGTAATTTGTTTTTACCAAAAATGAAGACTAGACAGAGAAAATATACTCCAAAACTTATCATATATTTTTTATTAAATTCTAGTCCCATTAATTGTTTTTAAGCTTTTTGCCTACATTTTAGACTAACCCTGATTATTCCTGTGACTCAAGTGGTGATCTCCTGCAGCTTGAAAGAAACGAAAAAGGATGGGTAATGTTAAAATCTGGATCAATATGCTAGTTCTGGGCAATTATCCTATAAATTCTGCCAGGTAATGAAAGTGAGTACGGTGCCCATAACTTGGAGGTTTCTTTGTTAAGGGAAATAGAACCAAGAAATTTTATAGACACCCCAAAGGGAAATTCTGTATCTTAGCAAGTAAAATTTTAGAAGAAAATTATCTACTACACCACACTTGCAGGAATTACTATACTTACTGTACTATTTGTAGTAGATCTATAAATGGTAGCACCTTCTAACTAAAATATTAGACAGAGAGTTTCCATTGATATAATATTTTGCTTAATTATTATTCTTATAGCAGGGACAATAGCTACCAGCAAAAAGAAAGCAGGAAAGTTTTACTATCACTGAATTTGCTAGAACTTCTTTAGTCTATTGGTATTGTATTGTATTGTATTCTATATTGTTCTTTTCTATTCTATATTGTTCTGTTCTATATTGGGTTTGGTAATATGTCACAGTCTGGCTATGCAAAGAAGATTATAAAGGAAAGAGATTTTCCTTTACAAAGGAAAATCATAAAGGGATTGATAATTTCATGAAATATCTAGCCAAGACTAAAAAATCATCAAGGGATTGATAGTTTCAGGAAATATCTGGCAAGGCTAACACTAATGTTACCCTAGCCTTCAAAATCCAATGCCAATTATCCTAAAAGGAATGTTACTTTTATATAAACATTTCTAGGGTAATGTACAGCAACATCTAGTGGAGGCAGACTGGTACTGCAGTCCATTGGTGTAACTAACGGGTATCAAACTCTACGGTTAGTTATGGCCTATAGGACCCCCACTAACAGTGGTAATCTTAATGCTCATATTCTAACCCTATATTTTACCTTCTTGTATAACGTATCTCTTTTCACCTAGAAGCAATCAAACTCCAAACAGTGCTGCGAGCAGAGCCACACATGGACACAACATTCTTCCAAAGATCCTTAGATGGGCCCCAGGAGGAACCCTAGCTGCTGTTCCCCACTTGATGCCCCTTTTCAGTGAAAAGTAGCCAGAAAGAGACAATGCCCCCCCCCCCAAAAAAGCCCCTAACAAGAGTCAGGGTAACATCTCCTCAGGGGTAATATTACAGGAGTAATTAAGAAATTATTTTAGGCAGACAGACAGGGTAAAAGGAGTCCTTAGTAAGGCTTTTTCTTTTAATAAAAACAGCTCCCAAAACATTTCTTTTCTAACAGTTAAGTGGTTTGAAAAGCCAGGCTGGCAAGCATTGATATGCAAATACAAGCAATTAGAAACTAGGTCCACCCAACATGGCAGTTCCCGCCTTCCTCTCCTTGTCACCATGTGTGCCAGCTGTCATGGCTGCCTCCAGATAACACCACGTGTGTGCAGAACATCATGGTTACCTGCATTTGCATATTAAAAGGGTAGGGTGTGAGGGCTATCTTTTTGTGGGCTACATGAATGACATACCTGGTCACACAAATCCCCTGGGCACTATGCAAATCAGACATGGCCTCCTCCAGCCTCCGGTATAAATGACTGCTTCCCAACACATTCAAAGGTTTTTCTTTGTTTGGAGCCCTCCTCCCTCTGTATGGGGGGAGCCTTTCATCTCCTTTCTTGCCTATTAAACTCTCCACTCCTTAAAACCATGTGTGCCCATGTCATTTACCTAATTCGCATGAGAAGAAGGACCCTGGTGTTTCTCCAGGCATCAGAGCCATATCACTAGGTCCAGTTAACCAATTCTTGAGTGGCTCTGCCTGCCTGAATAAAATGGAAAATTTCTAGGATTTGAAGCAGACATTATCTGAGTAGACAACTGTTTCCCAAGAAGACTGGACCAGGCCTCTATACCTTGTCTTTATTTTTACATTTTATTTTGTTATCTCCTTTTTTTTTTTTCCCTGAAATGATGATGCACTTATCCATTTTCTAGTCTGTTCTGGGCAAAACCTTGCTGATAGTTGGATCTGTCATCAAAATTCTCTATCTTTTATGATTTTAGTGTCCTCTTAGTTCAACTTACACTTGATTTTACAAACATTCCAAGTCCAACCACCTTTGCAAATTGTCTCACTAAACTCTCCTATAGGATTAAGTGCTCTCATCTACTTTCCCCTCCTGTCTCCTGCCTTACCTACTCCAATCAATGTTCTACTAGTAGAATACTAGCCATATTCAAAGGGTCATTTCTCTTCATCCATTCCTTGGGTTCCCCTAACACAGATTTTAATATATGTAGATATGAATATATGGATATAGATACATGTGGATTGATTTTGAGAGGAAGGACTACTGAGATTATATATCAATATAACTGATTCCTGGTTAGTTCTACTATATACAAAATATTCTTAGTTGAAAGAATTGTCTGTGCTTCTATTCAGTATGTTTACTTTTGTGGGTAGGATACTTTATTAGGAGCCTCTAAATGCTTCCACACATGCAAAACAGAAGGTCAATGTCAACTAGGATATTTAAATATTTTGTTGTCTAATTATATAATAATTCTAAAACTGATCACTAGGGTAATTATTGGAAAAGCCCTCTTTTACTAGATCAAAATGTCAAATCTGAGTTATTAGCTAGTGGGATATGGGATTCCAGAGTTTTGTTTGGGCCTTTGTGCCTAGTTTCTAATGTAGAATTAGCACAGCATAGTTTCTAATGTAGAATTGATTCAAATGTATCAGTTTTTCCAGGAATTCTTGCAGACCCCACTGCAAAAGCTATTAGTGCTCAAAAACATTCATTAACTTTTCATGGTAAGGTTGTCCTGGATAACTGAATTGCTCCTGATTATCTATTAGCTAAACAAGATGATACCTGTGCTATGGGTAAAACTACATGCTGTACCTTTATACATTTATCTGGAGAATCTAAAACCCAAATACGCAAAATACAAAGGCAGGCCTCATGTTTACAGCAGGTTTCACCTACTTCTCCACGGTCATATAATTTATTCAATTGGTTGACTTTCAGCCTAGGCTTATGTCTCAAAACTTCTGTGCCAATTGGGGTTGTAATATTACTATCAATTTTACTCTATTATTTTGTTAAAATTTTGTCCCCTTTACCTTTCAAAATTCTGCAGAAATACAACTCCTTGCACAATAATGTGGGCTCATTGCTTTGAGATGACAGCCTGAAATGCATACAGAATGGGCCAAATTAAACTTAACAATAAACTTTGGGCAGACTTAGCCTGAGCTCTACTCTTTCAAGGTCTCTTTTGTTGCTGAAATGTAGCTAAAATGGTTTTCACATTGACTAGTCACCAATCGCTTTCTTCCAATTTGGGATGAGACAAAGGACAATCAAAACCTAAGCACATAATGATTAATCAGTGCTATTTTTCAGAAGGCTTTGGATCAAAAGTTGTCAGAGCCAAAATGGAGTCACTTTTGTCAAACCCTGACAAAACAGAGCCAAGGTAGGATAGGAAGGGAGAGCTCTCATGCATACTTGCCTGATAAGCACTATCACAGGAGAAGCTGGCAGAACCACTGCAACCTTGTACACACACAAACATACTTCTGTTAGGACATCTGCCCAGGAGCTGCCTATTCAGTCATGGGATGATCTCACTGTTGTTATTGATCATTGTAGCCAAGGATTCTCATTTTAAAACTACTTATGTAATCCTCTTCACTTTATCTTTAAAAACTCCATTTTTTCTGCATCCCTGAATGGGTCCATGGTTGCCATGGCATGCATATTTGCATTGCAATGCCCTGCTATTTTTGATTAAGCTGAATGTTTTTAGAGAGCCTTTCTCTGTTTGTTATTTACATTGACATTCAAAAGTAATACATAATAAAAAGCCAGATTAATTGTGAGTCTATCAAATGTACCCTATGAAATAAATATTTTCAAATTTGCTTTATCTTAATTATACCTCTGGGAGAAGACCTTGCTCTTCACTTTATCCAGGTTCCTACCCATGTAAGACTTATAAGCAGCTTGTTTACAATGAGAAAATAAATTATCTTTTAGAAGCATGGAAATATATCTAAAACTACAGCTGCAGGAAGGAAGGGAGAGCACTTCTGACAATCAGAAGTGCTAAAGAGTTTAAGAACACAAAAGTGACCACAAGTATTATAAATGTCAGAATAGCAACTGGCACTATTGGTTTAATTTTTCTTTCCTATTTGGCAAAATAACAAAACTTCATTTTTCTTTAGAGTTGCTAAACATAGCAATACGTACCACAATTATTTTCCAAACTTAAAAGTAACGTTTGTTCCAAGTAGGCTAAAATGTTGAAATTCCTTTCAAAGTTAAATTCTGAAGAAATCAAAATTTTATTGTGTAGGGCTTTCTGTCATTTAATATTCCCTAAGTTCATGTGTACATTTAGTCTTATACTATACTTTTAGCACATTGCTGATGTCACTTGAATTTCCTTATTTTTATTTAATGGCACTTTTCTTAATATATTTATTTATTTTATGTGAGCTATTAGCATATACTATATAATAAAGTGTCATGTTTTAACAGTAAAAGAAATACTTGTAGGTGTCTTTCATGTCAAGATAAGTTTAAGCTGTGGGGCTGGGTGTGGTGGCTCATGCCTATAATCCCATCAATTTGGGAGGCTGAGGCAGGTGAATCATGAGGTCAGGAGTTTGAGTCCAGCCTCGTCAACATGGTGAAACCCTGTCTCTACTAAAAATACAAAAAATTGGGCGTGGTCACAGGTGCCTGTAATCTCAACTACTTGGGAGGCTGAGGCAGGAATTCCACTTGAATTCAGGAGGTGAAGGTTGCAGTTTACCAAGATCGTGCCACTGCACTCCAGCCCAGGAGGCAGTGCAAGACTCTGTCTTAAAAAAATTTTTTTAAAGTTGAAGCTGTGTAGTAGCAATGTAATAATAATTAGGCCTGAGATCATCATTGCAGACAAGAGACAGAACTAGACGGCAGGTTCAGACAGAGCAGTGGGCATATGTTCACACTGTGAGTTTTAGCTCCAGATCAACTGCAAGAATAAACCAGTAATCCTAAGAGGACCCACAGACTCTCTGAAGGAAGCAGACTGCTTCTGCAGGACCCAGGAGACACCTCAAATACTGTGAGTGCCCCAGTTGTGGAAGTGGGAAAGGGAGACTCTCCTCTCCCAAACACATATCCCCACTGGAGGACCTAAAGGCCTCTTCGCAGGAGAAGTTTATGACTTTATTTGGAGCTGAGTTAATTTAGAAAGCCAAGCAAAATACAGAGATAGAGAAAAGAGCAGAAAGGTCCTGGGAACACAATGGCTTCCCTAGTAGGCCGTGACTGCCTGGCACCACAGGGTTCCATCAGGAGGGCAGTCAGAGGAGCAGGGAGTAAAACTCCATAAGGAGAAGAAAATCTCTAGTTGAACTTTGTAACAATTTAAATGGGGCAAGAAGCCTCCTGGCCAGAACTCAGGGGAGGGTGCAAATCTAGTTTGCAGACTCCACGGGTGGGAGAAGAACCAAGTCCTTTCTTTTGCAGCTGAGAGATGGATAGCCTGGGGAAAGTTGTCAAGCCCATCTCACCCTCTGCCTGCTAACAGACTTGGCGCTGTTGCGGGGATCATTGTGGGAGTGCAACCAGTCCTTCAGCTTGCATGGAAGCTGGGTGAAGTCTGTGACTGCCAGCCTTCCCCCACTTCCTTGAAAACCAGCATGACTCAGTAGAAGCAGCCATATCCTCCTAGGTACACAACTCCAGTGACCTTGGAATCTCACCCTCATCATCCACAGCAGCCACAGCAAGACCCACTCAAGGAAAATCTGAGCTCAGACACATCTAGCACTGCCTTGACCTGATGATCCTTCCCTACCCACCCTGGTAGCAAAAGACAAGGGCATGTAATCTTGGGAGTTCTAGGGCCCCATCCTCTGGTAGTCCCTCTCCATACTACTACAGCTAATGCTCCCTGGAAAGTGCAGCATCCTAGCAGGAGGCCAACCAGCACAACAATAGAGCATTAAACCACCAAAACTAAGAACCCTCATGGAGTCCATTGCACACCCCTGTCACCTCCATTGGAACAGATGCTGGTTTCCACAGCTGAGATGCCCACAGACAGTTCACATCACATGACTCTGTGGAGACAACCCCAGCACCAGCCTGGAGCCAGGTAAACTCACTGAGTAACTAAACCCAGAAGAGAGATAAGAGTCGGTGCATTTTGGCTCACAGGAAGCTACAACTATAGGAAAAGGAGGAGAGTACTACATCAAGGGCACATCCCATGGGACAAAATAATCTGAACAACTGCCTTCAGTCTTAGACCTTCCCTCTGACAGAGCCTACCCAAATGAGAAGCAACCAGAAATCTAACCCTGCTAATATGACAAAACCAGGTTCTTCACCAGCCCCCCAAAATAAAACTAGTTCAATAACAATGGATTCAAGTCAATAAGAAATCCCTGATTTACCTGAAAAAGAATTCAGGAGGTTAGTTACTAATCAGGGAGGCACCAAAGAAAAGCAAAGTCTAATGAAAGGAAATCCAAATAACGACACAAAAAGTGAAGGGAGATATATTCAAGGAAATAAATAGCTTAAAGAAAAAAACAATAAAAAATTTGAAAATCTCTGGACACACTTTTAGAAATCCAAAATGCTCTGGAAAGTCTCACCAATAGAATTGAACGAGTAGAAGAAAGAAATTCAGAGCTTGAATACAAGGGGTTCAAATTAATGCAATTCAACAAAGACAAATAAAAAATAATAACCAAATATGAACAAAGCCTACAAGAAGTCTGAGATTATGTTAAAGAACCAAACCAATAATAATCAGTGTTCCTCAGGAAGAAGAGAATTCTAAAAGCTTGGAAAACATATTTAGGGGGATAATCAAGGAAAACTTCCCTAGGCTTGCTAGAAATCTAGACATCCATATACAAGAAGCACAAAAAACACGAGATATTCATAAAAAGAAGATCACTGCCTAAGCACATTGTCATCAGGCTATCCAAAGTTAGGATGAAGAAATGAGTCTTAAGAGCACCAGGTAACCTATAAAAAAACCAAACCCAGCAGAAGAAGGAAAATAACCAAGATTAGAGCAGAACTAAATGAAAACGAAACAAAAGAAACAATACAAAAGATAAATAAAACAAAAAGCTGGTTCTTTGACAAGGTAAATATAATTGATAGAACATTAGTAAGATTAACCATGAAGAGAGAAAATCCAAATAACCACTAAGAAACAAAACAGGAGATATTACAATTGACACCACTGAAATACAAAAGATCACTCAAGACTACTGTAAATACCTTTATGTGTATAAACTAGAAAACATAGAAGATAGATTAAATATGATGAAAAAATAAAAGTGGATATTTCCTGCTCAAAATGTAGCCAATGTCTGAGCATATTCATAGAAAGATAAAGCAAATAAAGATATAAAAATTGTGTTAAAAGATAGATGAGGTTATGTTCTAATAAATATATATAGAGATTAATCCCCCAAATCATAAATTGTCTCTATAAAGGATAAATAATTCCTGGCTTCTGACATAATCACAAATGAAAAATATTCTCTCCCAGTTTCTGTTCTAATAAAACAAAAGGGTTATTGTCTGAAAGGTACAGAAGCCTTTAAGTTATGCTTAGAGGTTGACTAGAGAAGGTCACTTTTGTAGAGCCTGTTATATATTTTTTCTAGCTGTACCCTTAGGCTCCAAAAGCCAAGTGGCGTATGGATGGGAGGATAATAGATTTACAAAAACAGAATTTTCTCTCAGGCTGAGTTCTTGCATAAATTGAAGACAAGTAATCTGACAATACCAATTCTCTCTCCACATTTTCTAAATGTCAAAGCTTCAGAAGCTGGGCCCATAACTTGACAGGCCCCTATTTTCTCTGGCTTTGGCATCTCTGATTCCCGACTTTTGTCTCTATACTACTTAGTGTGGCTCATTGTGATTCAGGTATTTCTATGTATTAATTTTTTTTTTCAGTAGCCACTCCACTTAGTGGATAATTCAGAAAATTACACTGAATGAAAAATAGTGCCATCCTCTGTCCTCAGTGTCTTGCAGAGATTCTAATGGCTCTTTTATTCTTTTTCATTCCATACATAACTGTTTTTCTTATAAGTAGTGGAAGAAAAGGAGGGTTGGGGGAGGCATACCTAAGGAAACTGAGTGGTGTGGTTCTGTACAGTCCTCTCGTCTCAAATTTCTTTTAACAGACAAATCTTTGCTTTAGTCCTAAGCTTACAGTCATAGCATTTTTCTCTTACGGTAAACTTCTGCTCATAAGCACTTCAACTTATTATTTATTTATTCAGTAACTTTCTACTGAGGACCTACTATCTTAGGCACTGTCTTGACACAGCATACCAGAGCCCATCTATCATACTTATATCCATAGGAAATGAGACTGTAGTATGCTACAAGAGACATAATGTGGCTACAAGATTAATGATAGCCATAAAACCCACTCAAACCTCTAACAGGGCCTACACTATGGGCCAGTTGGCAGTGTGATCCAACCCAACCCATGGATTTCCTACCCTGGCTTACAGATTTCCAGGAAGCAAGACCACCTCAGCAGAGAAATAACTTTCATGAGCCTTAAAATAGAGCTTACCCATACAAAAATGGCTTAAAATCCCTTATTAAATAAATATATACCTGACAACTGAACCAGACTAAATACAGGTATAGGAAAGGGAAAAGAATCCCTAACTCTGAAAATTGCCTGTGGATGGAGATCTTCTCAGCCAGGTGACTCCTGACTGAATGTAACTGATGACAGTGACATACTGCCATTTATCTGTTTTATAAAAGCACTGCAAGGATAAACTGTCTGAACAATGGACTGTGCCTAAGACTCATCTTTGGTGCAAATCAGACCAAATCAGAAAAGTTGTTCCCAGGGAAGCTGGCTAACTGAGACCATCTGAGAGCCCCAAATATGGCATAGATCCTAGAATTCACATTGACCGACACAACGTTCAATTTGTGATGTGCACATATCTTATATGGATGGACTTGAAAATGAAGTCTGCATATGATAACATAGAGACATGATGGTCCATTATGTAAGGAAACAAAGTATTAGAGATATTATTAGTGTTGTTTTTATTTCAATAACAAGAAAAGTTAAAATTTATCTCTAATTTATATAGAAATTAATACCAGCATTTTTACTCAGCCACAGGGCACACAGTTTTTGAAATTTCTTGAGGTAAATGTGGTTCTAAAATTCTGAGGAGACAACTGTGCCACCTGTTTTTTAGTGAATTTTTTTTAGCATCCATAGTAGTCAAAAGTTTAAGATTGTCCCTAAAATTGCTGCCAACCTGGCATATATGCCTTAGATAATTCCTCCCCTTGAATGTGGGCAAAACCTCTGAATAAAATGGGGTATCATTCTTGTGACTGGACTTCTAACAGATCGATGCTAAATTAATAGAAAGAGAGCTAGGTAGGTTGGGTCCGCTTAGCTGCGCACTTTAAAAGGGTTTAAGCCTTTCCTGAAAAAATAAACTCAAAATCTGAGAGGTCGTATGGAAGGGCCAAAAGGCAAGAAACTGCAGCTGCCCTCATGAGTTGAGAATCCTGAACTGACAGCAAGAGAATAGTACACTCAGTCCTACAACAAGAAGGAACAAATATTTTGCAATGGTTTGAAATTTAATTGTCCCTACTTAAAGGATTAATGGATTAAGTAATCTTGCTTTAACTGAAATATTCTTCACAAAATAACTGGATGATTTAAAACTACTCCTGCAAAGAAACTGTGAATAAAGATATAATTTTTTATACAACTGTTAGCAAAGAAGATAAAAATAAAAACACTGAAAATTATTGGTCTTTGTTACCACATGAAAATTTAAAATAACTATAATCATATATTATAATAATAAAAGTATGCAATATTTTCAAATATATTGTTGAAACAGATGTAAATCCACTGTGTTAATGAAGGAATTACCTTTGTAATAAATAAATGAATAATAAATAAATAAAACCTTCCAAAGTTTTATGTTGTGCCTTAAGATGTTAGCTAGTCACTTTATGAAAACGTTTAAAAGATGAGTACTCAGAAAATCATAATCCTATTATGATGGGAGTTTTCACAATTAAATTGGCACAAATGGCTGAACTGTGATCAAAGGAATGATAGTAAAACTGAAGTGGTTTCAGTCCAACTGGGTATGAGCAGTTATGCCTTCTCTAAAGTCTCACTCTTGCTAATTACCTACTGCTGCACAACAAATCACCTCCAAATGTAATGACACAAAACAACAATGACACAAAGTTTTTAAAAGTTATTGAATGTATGATGAATTATGCATTTCCAAATTTGCTGACCTTTTCTCTGACAACAATAACTGTCAGTAATTTGCTACCTAGCAGTATTTTAAGAAAATAAACACAATCTGTCCCTGCAGGGGAAAGGTGACATTTTAACACTAAAGGAGAAAGCAACTCTTTTTGAAATTGTTCCCACTGAATAATTTTCCTCCAAGGATAAGTACAGGCCATTATCCAATTCCCATGACACACATGGATAGCAGTTGTTAACAGTTAACAGGACTTTACTAAAGACATGGAGAAAAAAAAACAATTATAACTGCTACATGTAATCTATACCTCATCCAAGATCTCAATCTTTTATATCCTGGCTGTCAAGAACCCAGAAGGCAGATAGCTCATCTCACCCGACATACTCCCCATTGAAAATGCTACAGGTCTTTACATGTCTTGGAGTCCCTCTGGGACAAACTTACCACAGATCCAGAGGGAAAAGTGTTTCTCACTCAATTGAGCTTCAGAAGATCTTCCCAATTTCTGACCAAAGAAAAACAAAAACACTATTTAATTCATTCCCAGAATAAAAGAAGGGAAAAGTCCATTTCTTTCATTATAAGGCTATGGTCTTACTCTATTACAGCAATATGAAAATCACAAAAAAGTTTGGCACTTGTACATTTTTTTCAAGTTCCAAGTTCATTCAATTTATTTATCTACACAAAAATTTGTATCACCATCTTGGTGAATGACTATGGCCTGCCATACAGCCAAATAAAGTATTAATAAAACAAGATTTTCCTGGCAATAAATTTCAGTTTTCTTACAAATCTGCTGACATCTAGAACTTCATTTTCTAAATCAGGGTGTAAGTAGAGCATTAAGTTCTAAAATGAAGTTCTTGTAATTTTTGCAATATAACACATTGGTTATAAGAAGGACATTGAAGTCAGTCATATTTTGAATAAAATCCTGATCTCTTTATATATCGCCTTTAACTCTGACTCATCATCTTCCTCAACTTTAATATTGTCATAATACTACCTATCTCATAAGCTCTTGATAAGGATACATAAGAAATATTATTTGGGAACTAAGAATAGGATGTAGCACATAGTAAATAATAAATAAATATTATCTACTATTATTAATGCTGTTGTTTTCAACATTGTTGACTGTCTAAGCAAGTCAGGCCTTTACTGTTTTTTCCTAGAGAGTTTCTGCTAACGGCAAAAGAGAGTAATTTTTTTCTATGTGAATGTGAAGCCTAACATAAACCTGCTCTCCTTAGCTTCATTCACTTGTAGTCATGCCATTAGTTCATTCTCGTTTTACAGCTTTTTAAAAATTACACTAATTATATCTCCTATATCTTTGTTGATATACTGATACACATCTTCCAACTTACTCATCAAATAGACTATTTTGTTTCCTCCAAAGGTTTAAGTAAACATAATATTTCAGGAGGATAAAGTGTATTCATCTGTTTTCAAATTACTATAAAGACTGCCTAAGACTGAGCAATTTATAAAGGGAAGAGGTTTAATTGAGCCACAGCTCAGTGTGTTTGGGGAGGCCTCAGAAAACTTAAAATCATGATGGAAAACAAAGAGTAAGCAAGGCACCTTTTTCACAAGGACACAGGAAGAAGAATAAAAGTAGAAAGAACTACCAAACACTTACAAAACAAACTGTCCTATCTCATGAAAACTCACTGTCAGGAGACAAGCAAAAGGAAAACTGCCCCTATGATCCAATTAGCTCCACCTGGTCAGCCTCTTCCTTGACACATGGGGATTATAATTCAAGATGAAATTTGAGTGGGGCCTCAAAGCCTAATATAATAATATTACAGACTGTGATTATGTGTCACACAGCTTTATTCCCAAGGGTTTCCACATATTTTCTTTGAGAAGCAGAATCCCCATGATAAAGTGTGCTCATTTCCACATGGCACCAAAGCCGCACATTCTGCCATGAAGTTGCCTTGCTGGCCTCATGTTCTGGTATGTCCCCTCGCCTATATGACTTTTCAGTAGTGCCAAATTACCTATTTATCCTTAACTCTATTCTTTTTCTTGCCTCCATACCTTTGCTCCTTCTGTTTCTTCTGCCTAGAATATCCATTACATGGTTTACCTGGTAAAGTCAACCCTATAATAAAAGCATCTCTCTTGGCCGGGCACGGTGTCTCACGCCTGTAATCCCAGCAATTTGGGAGGCCGAGGCGGGTGGATCACAAGGTCAAGAGATTGAGACCATCCTGGTCAACATGGTGAAACCCCGTCTCTACTAAAAATACAAAAAATTAGCTGGGCATGGTAGCACATGCCTGTAATCCCAGCTGCTCAGGAGGCTGAGGCAGAATTGCCTGAATCCAGGAGGTGGAGGTTGCGGTGAGCTGCGATTGCACCATTGCACTCCAGCCTGGGTAACAAGAGGAAACTCCATCCCAAAAAAAAAAATAAATAAACACCACATGATGTACATATTTGTTTTGTGGTAAAGCTCCAAGCAAAGCTGCAGCTTAGCCCCTTGGCCATAAAGCACCTCCTTTCCCTGACCTGTCCTCTGCCCTCCTTCCAGCCTCACCGGGGACCCACTACTGTCAGTTCTGTGTCAGACGTTAGAGCAGGTCTNCATCTCTCACTCTGAATCTAATCCTGCCTTATACAAACAAGATGGCTGTTCTTTATCTGTTTTTCTTAATACAGGAAGTCCCCTTTCCTTTTCTGTTTTTTTAATATTTCCTGTGATTATTTACTATAAAACTTATATTACTATATAATATAGAATATAGAATTAACTATACAGAATTATCAAGAAATGGAGAGATATATTAATTTTCTTGGGCTGCTATAACAAGTTAGCACAAATTTAGTAGGTTAAAACAACAGCAATATATTTTCTCAAAGTTCCAGAGTCAGTTGTCTGAAAACAAGGTTTCAGCAGGATGATTCTTCCTCTGGCAGCTTTAAGATAGAATCCTTACTCGCCTCTTATGGTGGCTTCTGGTGACTCAAGGTGTTCTTTGGTTTAGGACTGCATACCTCTATTCTCTGACTCCATTCTCACACCTTTCACCTTTGTACATACCTATCCTCTGTGTGTCTTTCACAAAGACATTAACACATTAGATTTAAAATCAACCTGTGTAAGCTGGGAAAATTTCACCTTAATAACTTTAATTTAATTACATATGTAAACATCAATTTTTCTCTAAATAAAGTTACATTCATAGTTTCCAAGGGTTAGGTTATGGACATATTGTTTGGGGTCCACCATTCAATCTACTACAGGGGACACAGTGACTCTATCTGTTCTAATTAATCTGGTTCTCAAAGAGTAACATGAAGCTTTTAATAAATCACACACTATACTCATGAGGAGTCATGGCTATCACTAAGAATCTTTTGACTTGACTGATAGTCTGTTATAATAAAAATAAATTTTAATAAAAAATATTAACATATTTTAAATGTCAGGATAATGGGAAATTCATAAACTACTAAAGAAGTTTTAGAAATAAAAATTTTATGTAAATTTTAAGTTGCCTGAAAAATACTAACTCAAGAAGACAGTGGTGATAAAGTTTAACTTCCAAAAAAAGAGATGTTTATATACAAACATGTACTCTCATTCTCAGAATTGAAGCTTAGGATTCATGTGTTGTGCTGTATTTCACCTTTTCTTTATGCCAAGACAGCATAAAGAAGTCATGAATCTTAGAAGTTGCCACATCATCTCAACGGCCACTTTAGGGCCCAGAAAAGACTTGTCATTCAACGAGCCTGGCAAAGCAGGGGTTTGATTCCTGTGTTTGCATTGTCTTTACAACCATCCTCAGCGTGGTTGCTTGATTAGCTTTTCAGATTAAATATGCAGAGTAAGGAGCAGCCGGAGAAGCTTTAAATGAGTGGTTTTGCAGTTTTTGTTTATTTATTTGTCTTTATTGTTTTTTTCAGGGGTTTGGTTGTTGTCAAAAAAAAAAAAAATCTCTATGGCAATATCCATTCAATTATTAGCCCCTGTCCCTGAAGTTACAAGTAGAAGACTTCAAACTTTGAGCAGGAGAGCCATGTGTGTTTTGGTTTGACTTAGAGTGAAGCAATAACTCTCTTTTGAAAATCTTAGTAAGTGTAACAAGTAGAGTTGGAGTGGGGAGAAGAGCAGAGAATGAGGTGGGAGGAATAAATATAGCTAAAAAAAAATTAGATGTGCTAAAGTACAGGACATATACAGTTACCACAGAGAAGCATCAAGGGGACATTGAAAATAAAGCAACATATTATCACCACAGTTTATTTAAAAGTCAGAGCTTTAACTTGCAGAGTCTATATGGATCAGATATAATTAATCTGCTTTACGTAAAATAAGAACGTAGAGTACCAACAGAGACAGACTAATAGAGAGTAAGAGCAATAAAAGGAAGATGTGATTCTGTTGGGAATAACTACTCTAATTCTCTTCCAGTCATTGCAGTAGTAAAGAAAAAACTGACTTTCTTACCAGCATCTGAATCTGCTAATTAGCGACATAATTCTGGCTTGATGTTCATTGCCCCAGTAATGGCTTTTCTACATTAACTCTCAATATAGGCAAGCAAGCATGAGGTATGGAAACATCCTAAGTAATTTCTAAGGTTTCAGTATTTTTGGACTAAAAGTGTATACTGCTATTGATGAATTAAAAAGAAAATAAAACACAAGAAAATACCTCCAGTCAACAGGCAGAGAATTATAGTTGAGGTAAAAGAGGTAATAAAAGAGTGAGTGATTTTATTTATAGACATGACTGGTTGACTAGCATCCAATTATGGGACTTGTTTCCAGTTTGTCCTTTGTAAAAATAACTGGTGCCATATAAAGATCTGTTCTAATAAATAGATCTCCTCATGATGCAGAAGAATGGTAGTGTGGACTGGCAGCATAATTTAATACAGTTACTAATAGATGTGGACACCATCATCAGCTGCAGCATTTTTAAGACACATTATACTTAGAATGACTGCTCAGCCTGGATAAGAAGTGCAAAAGGTAAATGGAGTGGCAGTTTGTAGTGTTGTGGGTCCAACTGAGCTAATTAATTAGGCTGCTCTTCTGCATTAGCGGTGTCTTGGCAGAGTGCAATGGAGCTGGGCTTAAAGAGCTAGGTTTTGAAGGAAGTCTACATTCAGACAATAGACAACTTACTGAATACGGCTCAATGGATGAAACGATAATTTGAGGTTTTTTGTCTCTAAAGAAAAAAGCAAATATAAAGGGATCTGTCCGTGTCATACTGCCATTTTGCTAAAATGTATAAGCTTGTGATACAGCAAATGGCATAATGATATCTCACATAGTGGTAAATCAGTGAAAGCAATCAAGGTAATTGGTCTCTATTGCACTGGTTCTCATACTTAGAGGCATATTGGAATCACCTGGAAAAAATTAAAACTACAGCTACCTAGAGCCTTTCTCAAGGATTCTGATCTAATTGGTCTGGTTGAAGTCTGTCCATAGGGATTAATTTTTTTAAACTTCCTGAGGTAATTCTAATGTGTAGCCAAGGTTGAAAACCACTATTCTATTATATTCTGACATCTTACCAAATGAATTGTATATAACTCTGACAACATGTTAAAATCACTTGAGAAATTTCAAAAACAAATCAGATTTTCATTGAGTTAAACCCTGAATATTGGAAGTATGCAAAGCTACAATTAATTTATTGAAAAGACACAGAACCAAGTATGGGTATACACCAACAACCTCACTTAGTACCAAGGAAATACAAATAAGACTACAACATATTATCAAGAAATGTAGCTGTATTGAAAGAAATTTATAGTTCAAGGGGATTTATAACAGCTGAATGGATTGAATATTGTAGGCTTAACTCTGCCCCCTTGACTGTGAACTGTTTCCTTGGAAGTATTTGAAAAACAGTGAAAAACTACCTGAGAAACTGCATTATGATCATGTGTTTTTCAGAGTATAGTATGAAGAAAAATTGAGGAACTCAAATTATTTTTAATGTCTTTAGCAATAAGGCCTTGTGGGGTAGGGAATGCCATTTATTAATCTGCTATATCCACTGCATGTGATTGAATGGCTATTTATCATCTTCATAGGATAAATATTAGACTTTTTAAAAAAGATAATGTGTTATTTTTCTCTGGCAACTTACAAATTAGAGAGTGAGAGAAAAAAAAAGGAGCAAAGAAAATATAGAGTAGGTCATAAACAAATCTGAGACTTTGCAATAACATTTTCTGAAACTTTGGGAAAGTTATTTGATTTTAGATTTATAAATTAAGAAAATAAAGTTTGCCCAAATTGTCACAAAATTTTGTTGTAGATCAAACCAGCTCAATCAAATAAGAAACAGATATTAAAATGTTTTGAAATAGAAAAAGTTTTACAAATATATTTGTTATTATTACTATGGAAATGGTAATAAATCAGATCAAACTCCTTCAGTTGCTGCAGAGAAAGAGATGACAAACTGATAAAATATCTGTGTTGTTTAGTCATGACACCTTTCCATTTCAAAATATTTTCATAACTTTTTATGTTTACTAACATTATATATTTTATATTTACTACATGTTATCTTTAAATGATTTTCTGATGATGTGATGGAGCCTTAATCTTAGGATATTCAAATGAATTCAACAAATGATTATTAAATAAGTGAAATATTTTTCATCAAAAACTAGGAGTATGTAAACAAATAAGAAAAAATTTCTGCCCTTCAGTGGCATAGTCTTGTTGTGTTAAGATATAAATATAGATATGAACAATATCTATTTTTATCTACATCCTTCAACCTGTTTATCCATGTATATGTCATCTATCAGTCTATCCACTGTTAAAATGTGAAAATTCAGAAAGTGGTATGAATTAAAGGACTAAGGATCTAGAGGAGACAAACATTCCACAAGAGGTGACCATCACAGATAGAAAGACATTTAAGTTCTTGTGATGAATAAGTGGGAATTTGCCAGAAAAAAAGAAGAATCTCTTAAAAAAAAAAAAAAAAAACAGCAAGAGAAAATACTGAGAATGAAATGCACAATCTGTCTACATTGTCACAATCCCCGTCTTGAAAATGTCTTCACTACAGGTAATCTTGATATACTGTATGGGTTTATCTGAGCATCTTTCTTTTGGTCTGCTTCTTCCATGTCATGCATTTTTATCCATTTCAAAACATTTATTGTCTCAGTGTTGAAGTCAATTATACATGCTTTTTTGATTGCTGTCCCAATATTTGACTAAATATTCCAATATACTTTTAGGTCAAGTGTTTTGGTAATAACCTATTTAATTTTATCTTGAGCTTAACTCTGCCCATCTGGGAAACAATTTTGAGTATGTATGTGATATAATTTGGGAGTCTGAATGACAGAATTTGAATGTAATGCCTTTTCAAATGATAATTCATTAACATAAACACATAGAGAGATGTATATGAGTTTGATTTTATGAAATTATAATTACAACTTTTCTGCATATATGAATGTATGATTTACTGAGTTTTTACAAATTTTCCAAAATTTAGTCAAAAGGCTCTGACATATCCGCAAATCACATGCTCACTCTATTTCAATGTCAAAAGGTGTTTTTCCTTTGAATGGGATTTTGATTTGAGGTAGAAACAGCAGCATTTATTAATGTGTTGTCTCCTTAGATCCCTGTGAGACTAGAGTTTCTCATACCTTGAAGATTGTACATATAAAAAAGTGTAGAAAGAGGCAAAGGGAAGATAAAAATGTAAAAACAAATCAGAAATACATGTATTTATATATTATTTTTATCTCAAATTAATTTTATGTTGTCTCTTTCTAATGGTTTATTGGGTACACCCATACTTGATAAAAATAAAAACTGTAAAATACTATTGGAAAGTGCCCTTTTTAATAAGTAATAAATAGATTAATCCTATGCATATTATTTTATACAGCTTAGAAAAATAGGTTGCAGCACTTAGAAGTAGAACTGTTCAATATTTTAAAAATATAAACTAAAACTATAGAGACATTTATTGGCTATACTTTTTTTAAATTGCTTCTTTTAACTTAGAAAATATCTGCACATATCAAAATGTTTTCTAATAAAAAGCAGCATTTTCTCTCTGTAACCTCTCCATGCCTAGTCTCAAACTCTGGTTATATAATTTTTTCAGTATTTCTTTTATTTCATTTTTTAAAGACTTTTTTACCTGTCTAGATGATTTTCTTATGATGCTATTTTATGCTTTATCCAATCTAGGCATAACATATATTTTTTATGAGAATAAATTTATTTTCATAACTCTTTTACCCTGCACCCCAATTACTTCACTACTCTGTAACAATCTATTTTTTTAAAACTTGTTTATTTCTTTTTTTTATTATTATCCTTTAATTATCATATGATGTACCAGTGGGAACAAAGTCCGGTGCCAGAAGCAGTAGTGGATGTAGCTGTGGCCTAGTGCCTTGTGGCTGTGAAAAATATTTCTCAATGTTTCTGTGCTTGACTATACTGTGGTTCTAGAGCCCTGGGTTTTGTGCACACATTCTAAGTTTGTTTCTTATTTCAGTAGTTCTGTAAGCTACCAAATATTGTTTCTCGTGAATTTGTTTGCTTTGCTCAAATTATTCATGCTGATTGGTATTTGAAATATTGTTTATCATACCATGTTAGTATACTCTTACAATTATCTATAAATAATACTAGCTGCATTTTTTTCAAAAATATTTTAAAATTAGTTTTTTTAAATATTCAATCTCTCATTTCTAGCTGAATGAAGAGTATTTATTCTACAGAGTAGTTCAGTCTTGGCATTTCAAACAATGAAAAGAGAAAACGATCAGTTGCTCAGCCTTCATAACAGTTCAGTTGAGATGTAATAATATAGGTGTAAGTTAGAAATTAAGAATGTAGGAACATAGAGCAGAACTTTGAGGACAGGAATAAAATGGAAGGAAAAGAAGGTCAGCCATAAGGAGTGAAAATAAACTAGGGGGACATGGTTTGTGAAGCATATAGAGGATTATAAGAATGAAAAAGAGGTTGGAAGAAATTATAGCATTTAGTAACAAACATCCTTTGTTAGCTTTAAGAAAGGAGATTAAAAATAAACGTGGTATCAAAAGTCAGATTGTGGAAGTCATGAGGCATATATAGTATAAAGTTAGTGTGGGGAATAACCCTGTTATGCAAATAGATTTAATAGTGCTGTAGAGTTAGGCAGAACCCTATCTAATCCCAATGTCATCATTTACTTGTGACAGTGGGTAAATGAAGTAACCCTTAACCCTGTACACTTTAATTATTGCATCAATAAAACTTGAAACATTATATTTGCTACAAAATGTGGTTGTTATGCTTTTAATAAACACTAATCTCTATCTCTTTAAATGAAGTGACTGATAGGACTTATGACTAAGAATGATATGTGTGTGTGTGTGTATATATATATATATACACACACACACACATATATATATATGTATATATATATATATATACACACACACACACATATTCTTAGTATGATATGTGTGTGTATATATATATATCTTAGTATATATATACACATATCATTCTTAGTCATATATACATAGACATGTATATTTACTTACTTATGAGAAGCTACAACATTTTGTGGACAGATTGAAAAAAATCCCCACAATCCTTGCAAGTGAGAGAACAGATATAGTGAAGAGGAAAGAAACAGAATAAGGTAAAAAAGCGTGAGGGGTGGAAATTGATGGAGCAAGGTGGATGTGAAATTGATGCAGCAAGGTGGATGAGTGTGAAATTTTAGAATCAGTAAAAGCTAAACTAAGGAATAAACCTGTTTCCTTCTGGTTCAGGGGAAAAGAAAGACCAACTTGTCAAGATAAAATACATGTGAGGGAAAAAATAAATAATTTTAGGAGGCTCAAATTAAATAGCTTCTATCTCAGAAAATGAAGGAATAATGGCAACTATAATAATAAAAGAATGGGGGAAGAGTTGGATGAATGAATATACTGAAGATGTTTGTGTTTGGTGATGTAAGAAGAAATAAGAGCATTAATGAAGACAGAACCATTCTAAAGAATATAGTATCATGTAGCAGGAGAATCAATTATCTTTTAAATAATTTTGACATATCAAGTATATTTTAGTAGTGTGGATTTAGCTACACTCGCAGTACAATATTGTAGAAAGAGCAAAATTTGGAAGCTCTAATAAATGTTCACTGGTTCCAGAATATACTTTGGACATTAGTATGTTGATTCAGTTCTTAGTGCAAGTTTTTTTTTTTTTTAAACTAATTGCTAGAAGTTAAATGTAGCAGCATTTTTAAAGACGATCTGATTGAGTGAAGGTTGTTCTTAATTAAAGTTTCTTAGATGATAAAAAAAATCTGTTTATCAAGTTACGCTTATCATAATAAAATATGTGTAAGCATTACTAACAGGAAGTGTAAAAGTTAAGAGTTCTATTTCATTGCTTTATTCCTAGTGATAATATACATTTTCAAGTATTGAATCTCTTGAGGACATGAATTTAGAAATATTAATTCCAATTTCTCTTTATCACATTAAACAACATCAGCTATATTGATTTGGTTACATATTTGTCTCTCAGATATCATTGATAGTCTGAATAGCAACAAACAGAAAGAGCATGAGGGACTTGTGAACTCACTGTCATATGCACTTAATAAAAACATGGACAATGAGATAAGAGCCTTCAAAATTCATTCTTATCTCTTTGTCCGCTTGTCTATTATTTGATTTCTTCCCTTATGTTTTACCTTTTCAGGTGGATGCATTTCTTCATACTCTTGAATTTTTGTTGTTATTGAAGAAGGCTGCTCCTAATTGAAAGAATGCCAGCGATTAATGAAAGTAAAGACCAACAGAATTTTCAATGTAATTTACAGTTGTCTAGCCTGTTCTTTTTAAAAATCACATTGTATGTTTCAAGTTTCCTTTTTTCTCTTTTTCTTAGTCATGGCCTTGCAATAAGGGTTTTTTAAAAAGGCTTCTTCAGCTATTTTAATACATCACTCAGATTTAAAAGCATATTTTCAGCTACTTACTTTTGGAATGTTCATTTTACAGCATTTTCTCAACCAGGTGTACAAATAAGAGAAAACAGGTGTTGGAATACTTAGTTCCATTTTATAGTCTATCTTCTGATTGTTGAACCTTGAAACATGGAGTACTGCTACCTGATTAAAGAGGAATATAAAAGGCAGTTGAATATATCTTTTGTTATACTGGTATCTTTTAAATTAGCAGTCTTAAAAAGGACATTTATTATCTTCCTCTGGTATGTTTCTTCTCTCTAGCTATTCTTCAGATGTGACCATGCAAAGGCTTCAGGATTTCCAATACTCCAGAAGATTTTGAATTAACACCTCTTAAGTTATTTAGAATATATAATTTTGTATAAAACCAAGATTCTAGGTCTTACTAGTAGCAAAGCTCTGAGGAAGAGGGAGTACTAGATAAGGTAGAAGCACAGGATAATGTGTGGGGTGGAATAACTGGTTTCGTCTCAGCCCATTTTAGACAGTGGCACTAGACTGTGTTTGCATCACTTTATACCTTTTCACTGTGATTGTGTTACTAGTAATTATTCTCATTAAATTTAAGATTACAATTTAAATAACAAATGGTACATCAATTTGATTTTAATTCCCATTCATTTGCTTATAAACAACACTGATTTTCATACCATATTTATTATTAGACTAATAGATTTCTCCTTTTGTTAACTAGCTGCTTATTTTTGTTATTGTTTTGTACTTTAGCATTTTTTAGATCAATGTGTATCACCTTTTTATATATATCACAATTGTCAACTCTTTCCATTTTTTTTTCCCTCAGAATGACTACTTCAGTGGGTACTTTCTAATCATGCCTCTTTCAGAGTTATATTTTACACTTACATTTTGAATTTTTCAGTAACTTTGTTAGAATATTTCCCTATAGTACAAAAATTTTCTAAACACCTTTTATCTATTTCAAGCTTAATTTTTAACTTTTTAAAACTTTCATGATTTAGTTTTATGAATGTGTTTAAATTGTCATAGCATGATTCATTGGATATTTTTCATGCTTCATATGTACTGATAAATACCTCTTCATATGTACTGATAAATACCTCTTACATACTTGTTTGGAGTACAATAATCTACCTGTTGACTCTTCCAACTTTATATTTTCAATCTATATTGTGGTAAAATAATTTTTTCCTATATTACTTATATATTTAGTTTTTAGGCTATGTTTTTGTCTTCTTGCTATTTTGTGTTATTGTGAACAGGGTTGTTCCTCTTCTCTTTAGTCCCATCTAACATCAGGAGAAAATAAATCCTGTAGCTTTCATAAGCTTCAGAGAGTAGTGGAGTTCTGCCTGGGTCTGTAGTTCTTACAATAAGATTGTTTCCTTACTGCATGAGCGGAGGAGAAGGTACAGAGAGAAGCAGAGTAGTGTACTGCCAGTACACTGTTCATGCAAGAAGGATAACTGAAATCTAGTATCTGATATGCTAATTTGCCATTTATAATTTTCATAATCATATTTCCAGGTTCTCTTTAAAATAAAATAATTGGCATAAATGTGTATTTTTTTCTCCCATTTTTTTTCTTCTATCTAATTAATTTTTTAAATCTTCTCTACCTTTAATTTTATTCCTAAAGAAAGGCGGTCATACAATATTGGGTAAGATAATATATGCCATTGATGTCACTCCCCCAACCAATGCAGGAGTCTAAACAACAATCTCCTGATGATGACTTTTCCTCCAGCTGCTAATGGCTACCTCTCTCTCTGTGAAAGGCTTACATTCCAATCACAACTTTGAATGACACTGCTATGAAGAAAGCTTTTCTACATATGTATTCTGCTGAATTAAAAATCCTAAAAAGGAAACAGGTTAAATGTGATGTCATTAACTTTAATCACTTCAATATGTGTTAGTGGATTTAAGAGAATCTAAGAAAATATGCTAGGCCTACATGGATTTTGGATAAGAAAGCTGTTCAAGCTGTATTTTAGTGCCAGGGAGCAAAGGAAAGGTAATTACTATAAAACAGGCAATTAAAATATGTACATCTCTAGGTGAAATTGTATGGCATGATTCATCTAATTCATTAAAAATCTCAATGTATGGATTTGATTTATTTTCTAATTAAACATCCACTTTTGTTTTAAATTCCAGCATCTCAAGAGTCACTTCTACCTGCAGGCTGTCAGATCATCCAAAATTAATACAAATTATCGCTGTAACTTCTAACTTTTATCTTATATCTTAGGTCTCCAAGACATTTGTTACATTTAAATATGCCCAAAATAATTAAAAGTGCATGTAATAGAATAGCAGATAAAACAAGCTATAAAGTTCTATATAGCTCTTTCCAATCTGTTAAATAAAATCTGTTTCATTTTCTGGTTGAGGCCATTAATTCTATGAGAGAAGATGGGTTTAAGTACCAAATGCTAGGTAAGGAAATGTGCAGAAGTTGGCATGTGTGCATGTTTATTTATTACAACTGAAACAGGTAAGTAATCTGGAAAGTTTTACAGCTGTACTATAAGCTGTGACCCTCATGGCAATTTCTTGCTCTGAAACGGAGTAAATTTCTAACCAGTAACACACAATCATACATTCCAAGAGGTAGAATTGTTTGTTTTTCATCCCGTTAGATTAGATTTCTTGGTCAACTCAAAAGAGTTTAAATGTGTTTTGAAGCTATAAGACAACTGAAACTTCTAACCTCTGATTGGACTCCACAGGCTAAAGAGGAAAAGATACAGTTGATAATGTTGTGTTGTCAGAAGAAAAGCACAGGGCAAGTGAACAATAGTGATTCAGTATTTAGCTGTGATACACAGCACGCAGGAAAATTTTCACCACACTTTAAAGCCCAGGTAGCATTATTGATCGGCTCATCGAAGCTGCTTATGCTAAGGGAAAGCAAACATATTTTTACCATGCCCTAGTCTTTTCATCTTTCCTAAATAATTATAATCATGTCTTCTTGGATAAGATAGACTAGAAGGAAACATATTCACACATTTAGTTCTCAGCAAATCTTTAAAACTAAAATGGTCAAGGCCTCTTTAGACTTTGTGTGATTAAAAAATCTCCCCAAAACTAATGTTTTACAGGGTCTCAATATGAGCTGGGAAAATTAAATCCTTAAGAAATCTTGCAATGGGAAGTATGTTAGTTCCCTATTGCTGCTGAAACATCACCACAGATCTTATGGCTTGCAAATTTATTGTCTTACAGTTCTGGAGGTCAAAGTATCCAATCTGTTTTGGCTAAAATCAAGGTATTTGTCAGGGCTGCACTCCCGGAGGCTCTAGGGAAGAACCACTTATTCCATTTTTCAGCTTTTATAGGCCACCCACGTTTTCTGACACATGGTTATGCTGCATTTTTGCAGTTAGCATGCCAGGACAAATCACTCCAACTTCTGCTTCCATTATCGCATCTCCTTCTCTGACTCTGCCTCTTCTGTGTACCTCTTTAAAAGGAAGGCTCTTGTGATACACAATTGTTCCCATCAGATAATCCAGGATAATTTTCCCTTTTCAAAATCCTTTGAAAAATTTATTTTGCCATGTAAAGTAATATATCCATACGTTCTGGGAATTAGGACATGAATGTCTTTAGTGGTTCATTATTTTGCTTTCTGCATGGTGGTCCCTATTTTATATACAGGAAACTGAACCTCATTGTGTTGAACTGACTTACAACTCAGTCTGTAATTCTTAAAGCTAATCTGCCTGACTACAACATTCATGTTCTTTCTGGTGCATAATGCATCATTCACGAAGTGCTCTGGCCTAATCCCCTGTTCATTCACTGTCTCCATATTGTCTACATTGTCTAGATTCCTTGGGCAAATATTAGAAGGTCCAGTGTGCCTGAAAGAAAGAACCAGGAAAATTTGGAGTTCAGGCATGAAGCCATTTGTGTCCACCCATATTTCCTGTGGTTTATGCTGACCACAGCTATGTTAAAGTGTTCAGAATGTCTAATAAAACTATATTAACATTCAAAAATGCTGTCCCTTTTCCTATGGAATACATTTCTCATGAATAGAGGAAATATATACTCATAGGCAGATCATATGAGTAAAGATTTGTCTTTTACCTGTTAGAACATGCAGTGTTTTTATACCTATAGCTAAATAACAAAAATTGAATGTGAAAGACATTAGATTGTTTAAACATAAATTAGTAACTTGGTCTCTCGTTTTTTGGTTTAGCAGATCAGGCTAATATTAAAATTGAATTATTGTAAGAGGTGTTCTTATGCCAAATTATCAAATCATGCAATTCCTCTATTTGTGTCAAGAACATAAAATACAATTATAGTGTCACATTATACTCATTTTGAACTATAAGAATTATGAACTATAAGAATTATCAAGAGTAAAATATAATCAAGAAAAAGATCTATTTCTCCAAGCTAACTTGTGAGTTTCCATGACATTTAATACATTTTCAAAAATATGATGAATTCGGCCAGGCGTGGTGGCTCACGCCTGTAATCCCAGCACTTTGGGAGGCCAAGGCAGGCAGATCATCCGAGGTCAGGAGTTCGAGACCAGCCTGGCAAACATGGTGAAACCCCATCTCTACCAAAAATACAAAAATTATATTGGCATGGTAGTGAATGCCTGTAATCTCAGCTACTCAAGAGGCCGAGGCAGGAGAATTGCTTGAACCTGGGAGGCAGAGGTTGTAGTGAGCCGAGATCCTACCACAGCACTCCAGGCAGACAAGAGCAAAAATCGGTCTCAAAAAAAAAAAAAAAAAAATGATGAATTTCAAAGTTGACCTCCTATATATTGAGACTGTTTTTTGTAAGTTTGTGACAAAATATAAGGGCCCTTTACTTCTCACGGAAGTACAATGCAGCATATTGTCTCTGCTCAAGCTATTACTAGGAATGAATGAATTTGATAGAATAAAATAAGTATCTAGGAAACTCTTTTAATCTATAATGAAACACTTTATTTTAACTAATTACCATTGTCTGATAATTATGCTTTATAGAATTAATTATAGTTTTTATATACAATTGCCTACATCTTCTTTATTATACGGTGACTAGAGGCAATATTTTTTAAATGTAAAAGAAATATGACATCTATGATGGTTAAAATGAATAATGTGGCCATGTTAAGGAATATGATGACTAAAATTTTAGAAGTTGACAATGTTTTGGAAGAGATTCAGATAATCTAATTAAATGAAGTCCATCTGTACCTAATGAATATTAACTATTTTGGTTTCATTCATCCCCACTTATAACTTACACTGATAAATCATTTCAAAAGAAAAAAAATCACGGCAAAAGAATCTGGATCTTATACAAGGATGTACAGTACCAGTTTCTGGGAGGATGAAAGAGTGCATATATTCATCTCATCAATTGATTGTGTGCATTGAACTCATTTTGTCTAGAATGTAATCTTGAAAGTGAAGTATTCAAGGATATGACTGGTCTATACAAAAGATTCTGAAACTGATGAAAGATAGTAAATAAGAAAGGAAATTGTTGATGATTAGATAATCTTTTGCTCTCACTTAATTCTCAAGTGTCTCCTTTTCTGATAGTACTGTCAAAATTTTCAACAAACATGTTGAATATGTTTACCTGGAAATAAAATTTATAATAACAATAAAAATCTTTTTTCATAATTGGATTATCAAATTTAAAGCCTAAATTGTAATTGTATGTCTCTTCTTTTTTGTCATCCTGGTGAATGCCCATTTCACATATAATAAAATATAACTCATTATTATACCAATTTATCATACATATACTAGATCCTGTCAGCTGTCTCACCTCATCTTCTACAATTCATCACCTGCGTTAGTGTTTATATAATTTTCAGAGTGAAGTGAAAAGTAAAAATTTGAGGCCAACTGTTCAAAAAATTTTAAGAATTCTAAGATAGTGAGAGCAGAACACTAAACAAAGTACAAGGTCTTTATAGACATAGGTCCCTATGTGATGATATGTGTTGCATGCCCATTAAGCTTTCAGAGTGGTTATCAGTATTGAAATTCTAAGGCCTTTTATAGAATGAAATATGAATTGAATTTATTCATAGAATGAAATAGGAAATGAATTTAAATATCAGTATTTAAATTTATCTCTTAATCACTGTGTTTGTTTAATCTGTACTAACTATTGAATGTACTCTATGTAGAGATCAGAGCATAACTGTTATATACACATAATATCCGTGATTAGAATAGTCCCTGACACATAAAAATATTAAACAGTTTTAAAGGAGCAAATGAAATAGTAAGTGAATAAAACTCATTTCTCAATTTCATTTAATCTGACTTTTTTCTAACCTTTTTATCACAATCATTCATTTAATAATTAACTATGACTTAATAATTTTAATGTTGCATTTTACCTTCATTTCTCTTAATTTTTTTATTTGATCCTATAAAATTATTAAATCCCTAGTGTTTAGTTTTTATCAATACAATATTCTAGGGAGGTAGAGCAAATGGCAGAATAGAGAACTTCAGTGATTTTACCAGCATAGAAACATCAATGTGAAGAACTATTTACACAAGAAAATTACCTTCATGAGAGCTAAATAGATCAGAGACCACAGTACCTGGTTGTAGCACAAAGACAACAAAATTCATTAAAGAAGGTAGGGAAGGCATATAGTCTTGCATTGTCTATACCACACCTCTCCCCAAATCCAAGCAATGAAGGGGGAAGATAGACTCCATTTCCTTGGGGAAAGGAGAGGAAAGTGTGCCTAAGATTTCACCTTGACATCCAGTACCAGCTCTGTCTGAGTAAAATATAGCACTGAGCAGGAACTTTAGGATTCTTATTCCAAGCCAATGCCTGCAAATGCGTCTTTTATTACTACCCCAGATGAGAAGGAAATCTATTGTCTTGGCAGGATGAGTCTTATCCCACTTTGTAGTTGGCTCACTATCGTGGCCCTGAACATCAAATAAATTTCAGCAGCAGGCAGGAGGTAGGGGCCATGAGCCTTGGGCAAGTGCCAGTGCTACACAGGTCTGGGAAGCTATGGGCTTCAAGTAAACCAGCAAGTTGTCAGCTGCAGAATCCATGAGATTACTTGTGTTACCCCTTCCTCAATCCCATAAATCACAGCATAGAAAAGACTCCTTCCACTTGAGGGAAAAGGAATTGAGTGAAGAACTTTGAATGAGAACCCAGAGAACATTCCCTGGTTTTCTCCAGGTCTACAAAGGCCAGGGATCTTAGAACTTGTAAAAAGTTGTGGCAAACTTAGGCATTGGGCACTCATTAGTGCTAAAATGGCTGCAGTGACCACAGGCTTGGTAAACTCAATAGGCAGTACCCTATGAATTCCTGAATGGTCCTCTGAAGAAGAACAGGTACAAACAAAACCAGACCACAAAGACTGGAAGAAATACCCAATTCTTCAATGTTCAGACATTGACATATATTCAAAAACATCAAGAATATTCAGAGAAACATGACCTCGCCAAATAAACTAAATCAGATACCAGTGACTGACCCTAGAAAGATGGAAATGTGTGATCTCTCAGACAAAAAATTCATAATAGCTGTCTAGAGAAAGCACAACAAATTTAATAAAACACAGAGAAACAATTCAGAAATTTATAAGAAAAATTTAACAAAGAAATGGAAATAATTTTAAAAATAAATCAGAAATCCTGGAGCTGAAAAAATACAATGAACAAAGTGAAAAATACATTAGAGGATTTCAAAAGCAGAATTGATTAAGCACAATAAGGAATCAGTACACTTAAAGATAGACAATTAACAAACACTAGTAAGAGGATGCAAAAAGTCAAAAGAATAAAGACAGTTTGTTAGTCTCTTTTCACACTGCTGATAAAGATGTATGAGTCTGGGCAATTTACAAAAATAAGAGGTTTAATGGACTTACAGTTCCACATGACTGAAGAGGTCTTACAATCATGGCATAAGGCAAGGAGGAGAAAGTGACATCTTATGTGGATGGTGGCAGGCAAAGAGAGAGCTTGTGCAGGGAAACTCCCATTTTTAAAACCATCAGATCTTGTGAGACTTATCCACTATCACAGGAACAGCATGGGAAAGACCTGTCCCCATGATTCAATTACCTCCCATGAGGTTCCTCCCACTACACATGGAAATTGTGGGAGCTACAATTCAAAATGAAATTTGGGTGGGGGCACAAACAAACCATTTCAGATAGATTGTAAGTTTATAGAATAGCATCAAAAGAGCAAACAATTAAAATATACTGCCAGAGAAAATCACTTAATCACAAAGGAAGGCACTTAGAAAGAAAAAATAAATAAAGGAGCTACAAATCAACCAGAAAATAATAGCTAACTGGTAGCAGTAAGTCCTTTTCAATATAACCTTGAATGTAAATGAACTACATTATTTATTTAAAAGACAGAGTGGCTGAATGATTGAAAAATTACACTACAAGACTCAGCTACATGCTGTCTACCACAAAATTACTTCACCTATAAAGACACACAGAGGCTGAAAATGAAGGGAGTAAAAAAGATACTCCATGCAAATGGGCACTAGAAACCAAAAGAGAGAAGAAATGGCTATGCTTATTTCAGATAAAAGAGGTTTTATGTCAAAAACAGAAAAACAAAAGCAAAAGAAGACCATTATATAATGATAAAGAGGTCAGTACAGGAGGATGATCCAGTAATTGTACCTATATATGCCCCAAACATTGGAGCACATAAGTATATAAAGCCAATATTAACAGACATAAAGGGGAGTGATTGCAATATAATAATGGTAAAGGACTTCAACCCACCACTTTCAGCAACGAACAGATCAGTCAGATAAAATATCAAAAAAGATATTGGAGATATACTTTACTTTAGACCAAACTGACCTAACAGACATTTAAAAATCATTCAACTAATATCTGCAGAATAAACATTCTTCTTAACAGCACATGGAACATTCTTCAGGATAGGCCACATGTTAGGCCACAAAACAAGACGTAACACATTGTTTAAAAAAACAAAGGCATATCCTATGAAGCATCTTTTCAGACAGCAATAGAATGAAACAAGGAATGCATAACAGGGGGAACTTTGGAGACTACAAATACACAGTAATTAAACAACATACTCATGAGCAACGAGTAATGAAGCAATAAACAATTAAAAGCAAAATGTAAAGATTTCATAAAACAAATGAAAATGAAAACACAACATACTGAAAACTATAGGATACAGCAAAAGCAGTTCAAAGAGGGAAGGCTATAGAAACAAATTCTCATATCAAAAAAGGGCTCAAATAAACATCTTGACATTAGAACTAAAGGAACTAGAAAAATAAGATTGATCAAATATCAAAATAAGTAGAAGAAAAGAAATAATAAAAAATAGAAATAAATGAAATAGACTAAAAATTATAATGATCAATTAAACAGATGATTTTTTAAAAACTAAGCAAAATTTATAAACTTTTAACTAAACTATGAAACAAGAGAGAAGCTTCAAGAAACTAAAATCAAACACACAAAAAGAAACATTCCAACTGATACCACAGAAATGCAAACAATCATGAAACTATTTTGAAGAAATACATGCAAAGAAATTGGAAAACCTCGAAGAAATCATAAGTTTCTTAACATATATACCTTACCATAATTAAATTATGTAAAAATGAAAAGCTTGAACAAATGAATAATGAGTAAAATTTCAAAACAGTAATAAAAATTCTTCCATCGAAGATAACTCCACGATCTGATGGCTTCACTTCTGAATTGTACCAAACATGTAAATAATTTAAATAATTTATACCAATTCTACAAAAGTATTCCCAAAAAAAGGAAGAGAAGGGAATACTTCTAAATTCATTTCTCACTCAATTTTTTCTTCTCTCAAGTGAAAGAAGTCTCTCTCTATTCTATGCTGTGCTGTGTGGGATTGAGAAAGGGGTAACATGAGCAGTCTCATGGATTCTGCAGCTGACCACTCCATTTCTTTGTTGGTATCCAGTAACTACTTGCAAGGAGTATCTTTTTTCAAGTAGATGAGGTCAGCATCATCCTAATACCAAAATTAGACAAAGAAACAAAATCAACATCGACAACAACAACAAAAAACTACAGGACAATATATCTGTTAAACACAGGTGAAAAAATGTTTCACAAAATAATAGGCAACAGAATTCAATAATACATTAAGAAAATCATTCATCGTGATCAGATGGGATTAATTCCAGGATTGAAAGAATGATTCAGTTTACACAAATCAATAAACATTATACATTACATGAACAGAATGAAGAACAAAAAGCATATGATCATTTCAATAAGTGTTAAAAAAAGTTTGATAAAACTCAACATCAATTCATGATAAAACTCTCAACAAATTTAGAAGGAATTATACCTCAACATAATAATTGTCATGTACGACAAGTCCACAGCTAATATCACACTGAATAAGGAAAAACTGAAAACTTCCCCACTAAGATCTGGAACAAGAAAAGGATGTCCACTTTTATTCAACATATTACTGAAGTCCTAGCCAGAGCATTTAGCCAGCAGAAAGAAATAAACGTTATCCACATAGGAAAGGAAGTCAAGTTATTTTTGTTTGCAGGTGACATGGTCTTATATCGAGAAAAACCTAAAGGCTGAACCAAAAATCTCTTAGAATTAATGAATGAATTTAGAAATGTAGCACGATATAAAATCAACAGACAAATATCAGTATCATTTCTACATGCTGATACATTCAGTTTGAAAAAATATTATACAAAGCAATCTCATTTCAAAAGCTACAAAATAAGTAGAACACCAATAAATAAATGTAAAAGGAAGTAAAAAAAAAATCTACAAGAAAATCTGTAAGACACTGATGAAAGAAATTGAAGAAGACACATACAAAACTGAAAAACTTTCCTAAGCTCATGGATTAGAAAAATTAATGTTAAAATGTCTATACTACCCAAAGTAGTCTACAGATTCAGTGTAACCTCTATCAAAATACCAATGACATTCTTCACAGAAACAGAAAAAAAAAAAAAAAAAAAAAAAAAAAAAAAAAAAAAAAAAAAAAAAAAAAAAAAAAAAAAAAAAAAAAAAGCTAAAATATACATGGAACCACAAAAGACCCTGAAAAACTAAAGCAATCCTGAGCAAAAATAACAAAGCTGAAGAAATCACACTACCTAATTCCAAAATGTACTACAAAAGTAAAGTAAAGTAAAGTAAAGCCTCAAGACCAGCCTGGGCAATGTAGTAAAATCCATCTCTTAAAAAACAAAAAAAGAAAAAGAAAAATTAGCCAGGCATATTGGCATGTCCCTGTGGTCCCAACTCCTTGGGAAGCTGACATAGTAGAATCACTTAAGCATGGGAGGCAGAAACTGCAGTCAGCCTCGATCATGCCACTGCACTTCAGCCTGGGTGACAGAAAGAAACACCCTGTCTCAAGAAAAAAAAAGAAAGAAAAAAAAATGAAGAAGAAAGAAAGAAAAAGAAGAAAAAAAGTAAATGTTTAAAGTTTTTTTTTTTTTCTTTCTCAAAAAAGCATGGTGCTGGCATAAAAACAGATTCAAAGACTGACAGAATAGAAAAGAAATCTCAGAAGTACATCCACGCACTTATAGCCAACTCGTTTTTGACATACATATACCACAGGGAAAGGACAACCTCTTTAATAAATGGTGCTGGGATAACTAGACACTTAGAAGAGAGGTTATCACCACAAAGAAATTATAAACGTTGGCTAGGTGTAGTGGGTCACGCCTGTAATCTCAGCACTGGAGGTTGAGGCAGGTGTATAGTGTGAGGTCAGGAGTTCGAGACTAGCCTGGGCTATCTAGTAAAACCCCATCTCTAAAAAAGAAAAGAAAGGAAAAGAAAAATTAGCCAGGCATAATGGTGTGTGCCTGTAGTCCCAGCTACTTGGGAAGCTGAGGTCGCAGAAACACTAGAGCACAAGAGGTAGAAATTGCAGTGAGCCAAGATCATGCCACTGCACTCTAGCCTGGGTGACAGAACAAGATCCTATCTCAAAAATAAATAAATAAATAAATGTTTAACATGATGAATATGCTTATTATCCTGATTTTGTCATTTTACAATGCATACATACATTGAAACATCACAATGTATCCCATAAATTTGTACAAATAAATTTGTACAATTTAAAAAATGGATATATTCTCAGGCTTGCTTTTTGATGAAGAACAAAGTAATTTAAAAATGAATTACAACACTCATGTTTCCTCTTCTATTTAATTGTTCTACTTCTCTTTAGTCCCAAATTTTAGTTTATAGATCCAGGGTCTAAGTAGAATTTAAAATACCTTTGCAAATGTTTACAGTGAGGTGGTTAAGTGTTATAGAAAGGCTCATCCATAGATTAACTACAAACTGAAAAGCAGAAACATGATATCCATGTTCTTGTAATGATAGAGTTTAGTGAGTGGAGACCCAGTTTAGTCTGGGTTCTCCAGAGAGCCAATTATTTATTTACCAATAAAATGTAAAATAAAACACTTAAATATGTTATATATGCATATAATATTGCATATGATTTATATATTTTTATAAATTATAAATATTTATAATATTCATAAATTATATTTATTTTACATTTATTTATATTTATATTGCATAAATATATATTTATATATAAATTATAATATATAAATATACATAAATATATTTATATAATATATAAATATTACATATTTATTATAAGGAATTGACTTATGAAACTATGGATGCTGAGAAGCTCCAAGATCTGCAGTCAGTAATCTAAAGACCAGGATTGTCAATATCATAGTTTCAGTTTGAGTCCAAAGGCTTGGAAACCAAGAGAGCTAAATATGTAAAGTCTGAGTCTGAGTCCAAAGTCAGGAGGAGACCAATGTTCTACCCTAAACACAGTCAGGCAGAAAGAGAGTTGTCTCTCATTCAGCTGTTTTTTTTTTTGTTTTGTTTTGTTTTTTTATTTTGGTATCTAGTTCTTCAACAGATTGGATGAGGCCTATTCACACTGGGGAAGGCCATCTGCTTTTCTTAGTCTACCAATCCAAATGTTAATCTTATTCAAAAATACTCTCACAGGCACATCCAGCATAATGTGTAACCAAATTCCTGGTAACATAAGACTTTATGTATAATAAGCTATACATAAAATTAACCATTGTAAGTCCACTCTTTGTCAACTTGTTAATTATGCCTTCCATTAAATCATATTTAATCTTCTCATAGAAGAAATAACAAGGGCACCATTGCACCTAACATAATTGAGTTATCTTGTGTACGACTAAAAACAAACTTCTTCTCCAGAAGAGGAAGTAAAGTTCTCGAGTGATATTCATCCTTATCCTTGATATTCCATAACTTAAATACCATAAGGTAAAATCAGCGATTTTTAAATACTGAGTGAGTGTGTGTAACATTCCACAATAAGGAAACAAGAGAGGAAAGAAAACAAAGCAATTTGCTTAACATACACCCCCCCCCCCCACAAAATAAGAAGAAATACTTAAGACAATTACAGTCTTTATTTCTGTAGCTGGTCATGTTATAATAGCTGGCATTTATAACTACCTTTTTGCACCTCCCATTTTGTGTTCGCATTACCTTCAGCAAGCACCTTAGCTGGCTGTATTCTGCTTGGTAATATGATACAAATCCCCATTCCTGAAGAGCCTGAACAATTAGTCTTGACTGAAATGGGTTGTTTTAATTTTCCACTCACCTTAATCACAGGTCGTAGTAATGCTAAGAGATGCCTTAAGGGATCTGCCATATTCTTCTGTAGTGTGGAGCAGTAGTCCAATTTTTCCCTGGTAGTCAAGATCAGTCACTCCAGCCAGCGCAGTAACTGCCTTTTCTCCCTGTTGATTCAGAGGCATAAGGATTCAAAAACACCTGGGCAGAAGCCTTAATGTCCACGTCAGTGAAATCACTGTTGAATCTCCCCTTGGAAGAAGACTTTGGGCCAGCTAAGCATAAGAAAGTGGAAACAGAAAAAAATAATTATTAATGGGCCAGTAAGGGTAATAATGAGTGGTGCCACTCCCATTTTCAGCCCCCTATTCTTGGACCCACAAGTTGTGACTGTTAGAGAAACAACTCCATATATTGGATGCTGATTCAAAGGAGATACCGCCTTCTGTATAAGCTTGCTCTAGACCTGCAAGTTATTGACACTTATCTGGTTCTGTAACTGAGTCTTCAAAAGGCTTCCACCATTCTGTCAAGCCAGCTGCTTCAATACGGTGGGCAATATGGTAAAAAGTTCTAAATTCAATAAACATTTGCCCATTGACAAAAGTATTTTGCTGTTAAGTGAGTTTCCCGATCAGAAGTCATGCTGAGTGAAATTCCATGATGGCCAATTCTGTAAGGCCACGGGTAACAGTTTTGGCAGAAGCAATTTGCACAGGTAAGACAAATCCATATTCAGAGTAATTGCCTTTTGTAATAAAAACAAATGCTCTTTTTTTTTTTTTTTTAATGATTGAAATGGCCCAATGTAACCAACCTGTGACAAATATAAATAGCCAGCTGATCTTCCTGGAAAATTGACTGTTCATCCTACGGCTGTTCCATCTTTACATTTTGGAAGCATGTACGTGTCTGGTTTCACAGGTTCACAGCTGTACATAAACTTTTTCTCAGGATGAATCATACCCAAATTCTCATTTATATCTGATTTAGATTGTATTTAGGTGAGACTTTCACATTTGGGCTTTAGAGTGGATGCTGAAATGAGTTATGACTCTTGGAGCTATTGGGACGAAATGAATGTATTTGGCAAGTGAGATTAAAATAAATTTGAGGAGGCCTGAAGGCAGAATGCTATGGAGAAAATTGTGTCCCCCCTAAATTCATATGTTGGGGCCATAACCCTCAATGTGATATTTGGAGATGATTCCTTTGGTAGATAATTAGGCTTAGATAAGGTTGTAACAGTGGTGCTCTCAAGTTAAGATTAGTGCCTTTATAAGAAGATACATCAGAGCTTGCTTGTACACATTCTCTCTTGCTTGCTCTGCCTCTCTCTCTCCTATGGGGTTACACAAAAAGACTTCCAGGCTTAAGAACTGTGAGGAAATAAATTTATGTTGTTTAAGCTACCGAATTTATGGTATTTTATTTTGGCATCCCAGGCTAAGACAGTGATCAATAGGCTAATAAGTGATTATGGCAAAATTCCAGGTGTTAGCATTTTCTTATCAAATCAAATAGATGCGGTTATTTTAAAAGCATAATTGCTATTTTAACTGATGAGAGTGTTAATTGGTAGAATGGTTGGAAATGTTACATATACTTGTGAACCTAATCTTAATATAATGAGTCAGTAAAATAAAGCACCATTGCTGGACATTAACTAAATTATAAACTTAATTTCAGGACAGATTACTGAAATTCAAAGAAACAAACTTCTGCTAACCATGGAAATACATGTCTCACAAATTTATCATCCCTGATTTTGGCAAAGCATAGTAATGACTTTGTTTTCATCTCATTGGACATCTAGTTTAATCTTAAATTTTAATTATCCTCTCTTCACAAAGAAATTTCCACCAAGTCTTTACATCCATCTGAATAAATATTATTGGAAGTAGAACACTCAAAATATCTTAGGAAGTTTCACCTTTGAATACAACAAATAACCATATTAAAAAACTTTATTTATTCTTTGTTTCTCAAACTATAGTCATCATGTATAAGAGTTGTGTTTTAGCTCTCTCATTGCAAAAAAAAGGGTAGCATTCTGTTAAACATATTTAGAGTAACCTAATAATAAAAATACATACTCTTAAAATATTATATAGTTAAACTCAGTGATAGTCATGTGCCACATAATAATGTTTTCATCAATGATGGACCATGTATATGTATATGATGGTCCCATTAGATTATACTACTGTATTTTTACTGTACCTTTCTAGCTTTGGATATGTTTGGATACACAAATACTATTGTGTTACCGGTCTTCTGTAATTAAAATTGTATTAAAGGAGTATAATCTTATAATACTGTATAGTATTCAGTATAGTAACATGCTGCATAAGATTGCAGTCTAGGCGCAATAGGCTAGACCATATAACCTAGGTATACAGGTAGTAGACTATAACACCTAGGTTTATGTAAGTACACTCTGTGGTACTTACACAGTGACAAAACTGCCAAATGATCAATGCCTCAAAATGCATCTTCATCATTAAGTGGCACATGACTATTTATGAATAACCGGTTCAAATTTACTAGCAAGAAATTTGATAACATTATGCAATATAGCTTAATAAATTAAAATTGAATTGAAATAAGAGCTAATGCTTGCATATTTTAAGAGAAAAGTGAATCAGAATGTCCTCAATAGGAAGTACCTTCTTATTTGTTTTAGGAAGTGCCAGATTAAGAATGAGAAAATACCATCAGAACTGATTTATTAGACATATATGGCAAATCTATGCTTTAAAAAGTTAGTGCTTTGAAACCAAAGCATTTAAAAAAAAGAATTCAAAATCTAACACCCTCTTTCAGATGCTCGAATGTGTTCATTTATTCTACACAAACGTTTTTTAAACTTCCTGATCTTAGTCCAGACCTTCGCTATCTCTAATATTTGCAAAAGCTTCGTTCTTCGTATCTGTTTCTCTTCTTAGGTCCTACTACTTAAGGCCAGATTAATCTGCTAAAATGCAATCAGCATCATGTCACTAACCCCTTAATAACTTAAAATAACACCAAATTATAGACTGAGTCAAGTCTAAATGCTTCTTGAAGCTATGGTTTGAATGTTTCCTTTAAACTTCAAGTATTGGAAACTTAAATCCCCAAATTGATACATTGTTTAGAGGTGGGGACTTTGTAAGATAATTAAAATTAGATAAGGCTAATGTGATGAGTCCCCAGTGATGGGTCTGGTGGGTTTATAAAAAAATAAAGAAAGGCCTGTGGCTCACGCCTATAATCCTAGCACTTTGGGAGGCCGAGGTGGGTGGATCACCTTAGGTCAGGAGTTCAAGACCAGCCTGCCCATCATGGTGAAACACCATCTTTAAAAAAAAAAAAAAAAAGAAAGACCTAGGCTGATGGGCATTCTCATGCTCTCTTGGCATGTAATGCTTTCCACCAAGTCATGACTCAGCAAGAAAGTCCTCACAACATGCCAGCCCCTTAACCTTAGACTTTCCAGCTTTCAGAACCATAAGGAATAAATTTGTTTTTTTTGTGTATTACCCAGCATGATATTCTGTTACAGCAACAGAAAATAAACAAAGACACTTAAGTTTCAAAATATTCTAAAAACGACTTTTAGTTTATCTAAAACTTGTATCTTTTTAAGCCAACTTCATCTCTACATATATTACACATTGTCTACTCACAAGTTCTGTATTCTGTCACCTGGAATAACTTCCATTTATGATTCCTATAAATATTCTTATTTTCCTTCCAGATCAGATTTCTATCAGTCTGCTTTTGGATTTCTTAACTTCAATTTTACATATTACCTGCATCATATTATTAAGATCTTATTTTTTTATTTCTAAAAGTATGTTTTCTCCTTTCAAGTAACTTACAAGCTACTTGAGAACAATTGTATCTCTCTTATAAAAATTCCTTTATCCTTCATGTACAAAAGTTGAGGAAATGTTTCTTAACAAATATTTATTCTTTCTTCAGAAGTAAGGAGGATGCAAAGATACATAACACGGGAAGTTTACTTAATTGAATAACAACTTAAATGAAGAAAGAATATTTATATAACAAGATAAGTGCACACATTTGTGGTAATTCTTAGACCAAATTCTTAAATAAGAGCAATTGCAGATAGTAACATAGACAAACATATATGTTGAAAAAAGAGAATAAGATAAATTTATGTTTTCTCTGTCTTTTAATAATAACTGGATATATAANAAAAAAAAAAAAAAAAAAAAAAAAAAAAAAAAAAAACACAACATAGTTTCACTCTATTTGAAATGAAAGTTATATAAAACCCAGCACCTGGACACCCTGCTTGATAGTAAGAATGTTTAAAGAATGTGTATGTTTTTTTTAATACTGCTCTAACAAAATACCTGAGAAATGGGCACTTTATACAAAACAGAAATTTATTTCTCACAGTCCTCCAAAATCAAAATGCTGGCTGGTGAGGCTGTGTGATGATTGCTTTCTTAACTTCCACTGTAGTGTGCGTTATTGCTGCATCTTCCAGAGGGAAGCAATATTTTGCCCTCACATGGAAGACGGTGTAAGGGTAAGAAACTCAAACACTGTGCAATGTCTCTTTTATAGGGGCCTTAATCCCATTCATGTGAAAGAAGTTATCATGATTTAATCTCTCTTAGAGGCCCCACTTATTAATACTATTACATTAGCAACACTACATTTTAGATAGTATATATTCAAACCATAGCAGAAGGTAATTCTAATTGTTGTTTATATCAAATTAAATTATTAAAATAAAATAAAATAAATTATTAAAATTAAATTATATTATTGGCTCTAGGAATTACTCACATTGGTTAAAAGAAATGGAGCATTTAACATGAAAATTAAACAATGTGATAATCACTTGAAAAATTCTGCATGACACTTAGAAATATTAAATGTTAGTCAAACAATACAAAGGTCAAATTAAAACAAAAGGCCAACTTTTTTCCTTATAAAAATGAGTTTCTAACTATTGAAAATGTCTAAAAATAGTATAGTCTGCTAAGAATATGAGCTTATAGACTGAAAAAATTCAAGCAATAACACTTTCACTCATTACAAGTTTAAATCCCATACAATCTGTAGATTGTGTCCTCCATGAATACGGCACATGATAAGCAGTCAAAGGAGAAAATTATAACCCTGCATTGGTGAAAACAGAATCCTTTCATTACGGAAATCAGAACCGAACTGGGCCTTTTTTGTAAGAAATATTTGTAAGACTTAGTGTTAATAGAACCTTTCTCATATGATGCATTTGTTGAAACTCCTGACAAACCTCAGGAATAGAAGGAAGCACAGAGGTGAGGTGGGAGGATTGGGGGGAGGGAGAGAGAGGGAGGGAGGGAGAGAGAGAGAGAGAGAGAGAGAGTTCAGCAACTTTCTTGAGAGTATATAATTAAATATAATAAAGTTTTTTATTTGGATACTAGTCATGCAACATTTGAAGCCAAATCTTTAACCTTTACTCTACTGTTTACTAGGTTGCATGTACAAATTGTTAATATGTAGAAAGGAGGAGAGAAAAACAAAGGTAATGAAGAGCTTAGTACAAAAGCAGAGTCCTCTCATTGGAAGAAATTGACAACTGGAAGCTATGTTGAAGCCAGATTGCCAGTGTAGAGCAAAATGTCCTGGCACTGCAAATGTCAAAGGTGTACATTATGCTTAGGAGTTAAGCTGATGTATTTTGCACAGTTTGAAATGTCTGGAGGATTTTTTTTTTTTTAAAGTGCTAGTTGTATTAGTTATCCAACTGGGAATTCACAAAAACCAACATATCATAAGGAAAACTGTATCTTAGATAAAGCAAAACTGCATACCAGTGAGCTTTAAATAAAAAAAAGGTACAATGTGTCCTGCCAGCCTTTCAGACATAGGAACAATAAAAAACTAGTGTGAGCCAAAAGTAAAAGCAACATGGGAATTTTTACTTCTTGAATACTAACTTGTGTCCTTGCCCAATGTTTTTGTGTCACTTTTCCTTTTGTCAGAATTAATTTTTAACTAGCTTCTTTTTCAGGAAGCAGTTTATCCTATTGGTTAATTTCTGCATTCTGGATCAAAAGTCTATGCAATTCAAGACTTGCTAAATATGTGACTTTGGACAGGCTGAGGAACCTCTCTTAACACTATTCTTATGTTTAGTTCTTATTTTCTAGATAAGAAAATTCATGTAAGTAAATTAATGATTACAAATGTCACATATGTAAATTGCTCAACAAACATGTACCATAATAATGATAATTATTTCCTTCTATTTTTCAGTTTTCATAAGCTTAGCCAAATTAAGCATGAAAACTAATCCATGAATAAGTTTTGATATCAAGAAAAATAAATTGACTAAAATAAATTCTAAGATGAGAATTCCAACCTCAGGAATGAATGAAACATAACTAATCAAAATATTCATTTTCCAATCTTTATTTTCATTTTAAGTAATCTTCACACTGGTCAATTTTTTTTTGCTTTTTGTCTTTTGGTTTTTTTTAGATGGAGTCTTGCTCTTGTCTCCCAGGCTAGAGTACAATGGCATGATCTCGGCTCACTGCAACCTCCATCTCCCAGTTTCAAGCTATTCTCCTGCCTTGGCCTCCTGAGTAGCTGGAACTGCAGGCGCCTGCCACCATGCCTAGCTAATTTTTGTATTTTTAGTAAAGAAGAGGTTTCACCATGTTGGTCAGACTGGTCTTGAACTCCTGACCTTAGGTAATCCACCTGCCCCAGCCTCCCAAAGTGCTGGGAATACAGTGCGTGAACCACCACGCCTGGCCCAGTGATACTTTTGAAATAGCAATGAATTTTTCTGATAATATCTTTCAAAAATCTTAGTATAAATAATTGTATCATTTAGCCTCTCTGTTAAGCAGTTATAAAATAGAACAGAATATCTTCTGTGGTATAATTTAATATGATTTTAAAATTTAGCATGTTGAAAAAATTTATATACACGGTCTTAAAAAAGTTATTGGGAGGAAAGCACCAGAATTCAGAACCTCATGTTTCCAGCCCTGTATCTTTCCACTTGGCTGAAATTTTATGATTTTGTCATGGCCAATATGGAAACAAGACCAATGAGCATTCAGAAAACCTCTGGGATGTTGGCACAATTGGAGTAGTTCCAGCACTAATATGTTCAAAGCTCTTTTCAAGAAGACTGCTGATTATATTTAATAATGATTGTTAGGTTGGTGCAAAAGTTATTGATTTTTTGGTTTTTTTTCAAATATACATAATTGTAATTTATCAGAATTACTTTAAAATATTCTAACTCGGGACTATCAGTTCAATAAGGTAGAGAGGCAGTATTATAATAAATGTAATTGCAAAGGCTTGAAGTCATACTGTTTGTGTTTAAATGCTGAGTTGACCTTTTAGAAATTCTGTCACTTTAAGCAAGTTACCTAATCTGTCTAAATCTTAGTGGCCATGTTCAAAAAACATGGCTGCTTATTTTGTGGAATTGTTTTCAAGATTTATTTAAATGGTAAAAATAAAGATCCTGACACTGAGTAAGTACCTAATGCATATTATCTTTTACTGTTAACATATTTATTATTGAACACACTTATTGAAAATGATAGCTAAATTATTGTCTCAAGACATGTATTAGTCTTTGCAACAAAGTTTTATAAATAAAATTGGTTTTCAGAATAATTTAATCTAATAGAGTTTATGTTTCTTTTATTGTATATTTCCTTCAGTTAAAAGAATATAGTTTTTTTAAAAGAAAATGAATACTTACACAAATTTTAGAAAATACATTCATAAGTTTCCTATGATCTCTTTAGAGTCATCGATGTAAAAAATGCTACCATTTTCCTAATTATATGTATGTTCTGCTTAGATACTATATTTCTTCAGTGAATACTTGAAATAAAAATTCAGCTCAGTAACAGAAAAAAATTAGAAAATATAATAGATACGACCCTCAAAAGGAAGAACTCCTAGCAAGAATGATGACTTTTATGTGAAAAGTGAAGCAAATGTAGATTTCTCAATGGAATCTAAGTACAGTAACAAGATAGGATAGTAATGAGATCCTTCAATAGTTATTTTAGTAGAAATTTTACTTATTAAATAAAAAAATAAAACAAACCAGATGGACAGTATCATATCTCTTACCTCTTAGAACAAAACTTTCTTTAAACTATACAGAAAAAGCAATAATTATGCAAAAGATCTTATGGCTTTACGTTAAAGAAGAAATCACCAAAGCTCAGCTTATCTCATAAAGAGGTTTGATAAGTCACCAGTAATTTTTTAGAAGATGTATCATCAGGGCCCTGAAAGAGAATGATAGACTAGGAGAAACCCAAAGGAATTAGAGATGATTTAACAAGATATTAATATTTATTTAGGTAATTCCTAAGTGAAAGAAATATAAGAATTCTTTCTTTAATCACATTAATATAAGAACTCCTTAAGTGTGAGCAATCGTGGAAGAGTCAGGAACTTTTAGTTGTTGTTGTAAAGCAACATTGAGAAAACAAGACTTGGAAAAGGTAAACTAGAAATTTACCTGCGGCTGCATTATATAAAAATTGTATGTAATTCAGTAAGCCTGCATTTCAAACGGAATCAGAAAATGTGATATGCTTGCTTCTGAGGATGTGTTGAATGGAGAGAGGTAACTTTTTTGTATTTTTTAGAAATCTTATACTTTACTTAAATCTTTCCATTTTTAAAACTTCCCTTCACTTATATCTTAGCAGTAGAGCTTTAAAAATCACTGGCATATAAAACAAACAAACAAAAAAAGAGAAATAACAACAAAAAACCAAGCTGGGATTCAGAGGCTGTTTTCACATAATAATAAACTTGGCAGTCAAGATTCAAGTATAGATCTCTTTGAATCAAGTCTCAGGTTATTCCAACTTTATTATTCGGCTTTCAAGAGCCTTTGAAATTTTAAGGTAAAATCAGATTATTACTGACCTAAAAACTCTAAGATATAAATATGGCATATTAATATTATTTTTAAAAGTGTTAAAATTGAATAAACGATTGTCCCATATTTCAATCTTAGTGGCACATAGTAGAGCAGAAGTCCCTACATTATGAGTGACAAAACAAATAAACAAACATCAATAAAAAAACCCAGAAATGTAAGGTGCATATTGTATAAACCAGAGCTAAAGATACACTGGGTGGGCTCTTCATATATCCTCCACTGATTTTGGCAACTCAGCACATGAACAGAAAAGACCTAAGAGGGCATAGTGGAAAGGAAAACCAGAGGTAGCCTTGAAAATTAGCTGATCAAAGGAACGCACTCTCTCCAATGCACATTCAGATCTACTGGCATAAAGTGGAAGCTTTACAATCTCAAGATATTTGAGCAAAAACACTGTGCAAACATTGGCAGAATACTAACCTATTCAAACACTGGGACACTTCTAAAAAAGATAACTAAGAAATAAAGATCGGGAATCTTAAATATGCACACCATGTAAGGAAAGATTAAATGAAGGTAAGTTACTACAAAAATACAAAAACTCTTAAGATAGTAAAAATAATCTGGAGTTGTTATACTATATTATCTAACATGTTTAGTTTTTAACAAAAAATGTATGAAATATACAAAGACACTGGAAAGTGTTAGCCATACTCAAGAAAAAGCAGTCAACAGAAACTGCCTCTGTGTGGGTTCATTAGTTGGGCTTAGAAGGCAAAGAAGGCACTCCTAAAAATATAATCATGTTTCACTTAACTACAAGGTTAGGTTTTTAGAAATGCATCTTTAGGAGATTTTGTTGTTTGTCAAAGCACCATAAAGTGTCTTTACCCAAACCTAGAAAGTATAGCCTGCTACACATCTAGTCTACACCTCTAGGTTATACAGTATAGCCTATTACCCCTAGGCTACAAATCTGTACTATAACCTATCATCCCTCAGCTACAAACCTGTAAGTATGTAATTATGATAAGTATTTGTGTAGCTAAACATAGCTAAACATTTAACAAGGTAGAGTAAAAAGACAATATAAAAGATAAACATGGTACATCTGTATAGGACTCTTACCATGAATGAAGATTACAGGATTTAAAATTGCTATGGGTATGTGTGTGTGTGAGTGGTAAGTAAATGTGAAGACCTAGAACATTACTGTACACTAATGTAGGCTATATAAACATTGTACACTTGGTCTACAGTAAGTAATCTTTCTTTATTCAATAATAAATTGGCCTTAACTTACTGGTTATTTTATATGCCTTTTAATTTTATTAACTTTCTGGATCTTTTGTAATAACACTTTGCTTAAAACACATATACATCGTGTAGCTCTACAAAAATATTTTTTCTTCACGTTCTTACTCTAAAAGCTTTTTTTGATTGGTTTTTTAACTTTTAAAAAGGAAACAACATGCAAATTAGCCTAGGCCTACATAGGTTCAGGATCATCATTATCATTGTCTTTCATCTCCACATCTTGTCCCATTGGAAGGTTTTCAGAGGTAATAATGCTAATGAAGCTGCCATTTCCTATGGTTACAATACATGATTTGGGATTACTTCCTGAAGGACCTACCTGAGGCTGGTTTTAAGTGTTTTTTTTTTTTTTTTTTTTATTATAAGTAGAATTACAAACTAAAATAATAATAAGTAAATACATAAACCAATTATATAATTGTTAATGTCATTATCAAGTATTATAATGATGTACTTAATTTTTATGTGCTATATACTTTTATACAACTGACTGTGAAATAGGTTTTACACCAATATCATCATAAACACATGAGTAATGCATTGTCCTTTGACATTGTGATGGTAACAAAATCACTAGCCATCAGGTATTTTTCAGGTCGATTTTAAAGTTGTGGGGCCACCATCACATATGAAGTCCATCCTTGACCAAAATACTGTTATGTGGTGTGTTATTGTATATTAAAAGGATGAAAGAAAGCTATGTTTAAAGAGTTAAAGGAAAATATGTTTACAATGATTTTTCTAACTTCAATAGAAAAACATAAAGTATATTTTTAAAATTCTAGAATTTAAGTATGCAAACAAAACAAAAATTAAAAACGACTAAATGGGTTCAATAGTGCAGATCTAAATTGCAGATCTAAAATGATAGAGGAAAGATTCAGATAATTTGAAAATAGATTTATAAAAATTATCCAATATAAAAATAGATGTCAAAAAAAGATAAATTAAAAATGAACAGAGCCAATCATGATTCTCTCAAGAGATGCAAAAAAGCCTTTGATAAAATTCAATATACCTTCATGCTAAAAAGTCTCCATAAACTAGAAATTGATGGAACATACCACAAAATAGTAAGAGCTACTTATGACAAACCCACAGTCAATATCATACTGAATGGGCAAAAGCTGGAAGCATTACCTTTGAAAACTGGCACAAGACAAGGATACCCTCTCTCACCACTCCTATTCAACATAATATTGGAAGTTCTGGCCAGAGCAATCAGCCAAGAGAAAGAAATAAAAGATATTCAAATAGAAGACAGGAAGTCAAATTATCTCTGTTTTTAGATGATCTGATTGTATATTTAGGAAACCCCATCATCTCAGCCCAGAATCTTAACCAGATAAGCAACTTTGGCAAACTCTCAGGATACAAAATCAATGTGCAAAAATCACAAGTATTCCTATACAGCAATAATAGACAAACAGAGAGCCAAATCATAAGCAAACTCCCATTCACAATTGCTACAAAGAGAATAAAATACCTAAGAATAAAACATTATAAGAAATGTGAAGGACCTCTTCAAGGAGAGCTACAAACCACTGCTCAAGGAAATGAGAGGATACAAACAAATGGAGAAACATTTCACGCTCACGGATAAGAAAAACCAGTATCGTGAAAATGTCCATACTGTACAAAGTAATTTATAACTTCAGTGCTATCCCCGTCAAGCTACCATTGACATTCTCACAGAATTAGAAAAAAAACACTTTAAATTTCATATGGAACCAAAAAAGAGCCCACGTAGCCAAGATAATCAAAAAGAACAAAGCTGGAGGCATCACTGTATTTGACTTCAAACTACCCTACAAGATTACAGTAACTAAAACAGTATGGTACTGGTACCAAAACAGATATATAGACCAGTGGGACAGAACAAAGGCTCCAGAAATAATGCTGCACATCTATAAGCATCTAATTTTTGACAAACTTGACAAACACAAGCAATGGGGAAAGAATTCCCTATTTAATAAATGGTATTGGGAAAAGTGGCTAGCCATATGCAGAAAGCTGAAACTGGACCCCTTCCTTATACCTTATACAAAAATCAACTCAAGATGGATTAAAGATTTAAACATAAAACCTAAAACCATAAAAACTCTAGAAGAAAACCTAGGCAATACCATTCAGGACATAAGCATGGACAATGACCTCATGACTAAAATACCAAAAGCAATGGCAACAAAAGCCAAAATTGACAAATGACATCTAAATAAACTAAAGAGCTTCTGCACAGCAAAAGAAACTATCATCAGAATGAACAGGCAACCTACAGAACGGGAGAAAATTTTTACAATATATCTATCTGACAAATGGCAAAATATCCAAAATCTACCAGAAACAAACACATTTACAAGACAAAAGCAAAAAGCCCCATCAAAATGTGGGTGAAAAATATGAACAGATACTTCTAAAAAAAAAGAAAAAAATTACTCGGCCAACAAATGTGAAAAAAAGCTCATCATCACTGGTCATTAGAGAAATGCAAATCACAACCACGATGAGATACTATCTCATACCAGTTAGAATGGTGATCATTAAAAAGTCAGAAAATGGCTGGCCATGGTGGCTCACACCTGTAATTCCAGCACTTCAGGAGGCTCAGGTGGGTGGATCATGAAATCAGGAGATTAGGCTGACCAACATGGTGAAATTCCATTTCTACTAAAAATACAAAAATATGCCTGATGTGGTGGCATGCACTTATAATCCCAGATGCTTAGGAGGCTGAGGCAAAATAATTGCTTGAACCTGGGAGGCAGAGGTTGCAGTGAGCTGAGATCATACCACTGCACTTCAGCCTAAGGACAGAGTAAGATTCCATTAAAAAAAAAAAAAAAGTCAGGAAACAACAGATGGTGGAAGGATGAGGAGAAGCAGGAATGATTTTATGCTGTTGGTGGGAGTGTAAATTAGTCCAACCATTGTGGAAGCCAGTGTGGTGACTCCTCAAGGATTTAGAACTAGAAATATCATTTGACCCAGCAATCCCATTATTGCATATATACCCAAAGGATTATAAATCATTCTACTGTAAAGACACATGCACACGTATGTTTATTGCAGCACTATTTACAATAGCAAATACTTTGAACTAACCCAAATGCCCATCAGTGATAGACTGGATAAAGAAAATGTGGCACATGTACACCATGGAATACTATGCAGCCATAAAAAAGGATGAGTTCATATCCTTTGCAGGAACAGGGATAAAGCTGGAAACCATCATTCTCAGCAAACTAATCAGGAACAAAAAAGCAAACACTGCATGTTCTCACTCATAAGTGGGAGTTGAACAATGAGAACAAATGGACTCAGGGAGGAGAACATCCCACATCAGGGCCTGTAGGGTGTAGGGGCCTAGGGGAGGGATAGCATTAGAAGAAATACCTAATGTAGATGATGGGTTGATGGGTGCAGCAAACCACCATGGCACATGTATACCTGTGTAACAAACCTGCACATTCTGCACATGTATCCCAGAACTTAAAGTATAATAATAATTTTTAAAAAATGAACAGAGCCTCAGAAATATGTGGGGCAACATCAAGTGCTCAAAAAAATGTGTAATGGAATTTCCAGGGAGAGAAGAAAGGAAGAAAAAAACAATATAAAAACAATGAAGAATTAATGGCTAAAAATTTTCCAAATTTGGGTTCACTTAATCTCAAGTTGGATAAACACAAAAAGATCCACAGTTAGACTATCAGAGCAAACTGCTAAAATATAGAGAAAATTATTAAATCACTGAGAATCTTCCAAAGGTTCAATTATAAAATAATTTCAGAGTCTATGTCTATAAAATATTACAAATTCCACCCCAGGAACAACTCACTGTTTTGAGAATTGGTTATTCAAAGACTAACTCCTGTTCTAGGAGAAATACAGAGCATATGAGAAGAAATACTTAGCACAGAATTCTTTCTGTCTATGATCACAGTTATTTAGAACAGGTGTACTTATAATCATAAGAAACTGAAAAAATTAATCTTTAACTGCAAACTCCCATTTTCACTCTTGAGGAACATAGTGTTATAATATAAAGCAGAATTTTGGCAGAAAGAGGTCTTGTTAATGCATCTTATATATCTCCTGTGGACATTATCTCTCTATAATACTCCAGCCCCTTTATTTTGTTATTGTTTTCAGTCACATTTTAAAGACAATAAAATGGTCATTTTACAGGGCTACAAAGTCTCTTGTGTGGCAGCAAAGTACATTCTAAAACAGTCATAGGTATGTACCTCATGTAGTGGTAAAATGTGATTTGCAGGAATTTGATGACAGATTTGTCTCTGTAAGTCTCCATCCCAGGTTGTGCCCTCCATCTGTTCCACAGGTTTTCATCTGGTTTCATCTAAAGGAAGGAAAATATCTTCATCTTGAGGTCTAATGGAGTAATATAAAAAATGAATTAGTTTGATAAAATTATTTTTATTAAAATATTAATAAAGGCTGTTACTTATCCAATTAATTTAAAATGCTTCCTACTTATTCTACAGTGATGTAAACCCAAACACCACTCCAAATACAAATCAGCCTCATTGTTAAAGCCAATTCTAGTAATATTTACTCTACTTGATGAATTAGCATAGTTTTTAACTCCTTGTCTTGCCTTTTCAAAGGAAACATGAAAACAAAAGTAAAATTATCTTTCAAGTATTTAAAGGGTTCTATTCTTGACATTTTTCTGCCTTGACTATTCTTTGTGAAATTCCTCCTTGTTTAGGAATATTTAACTTTAAGGGTGATTACAGAAATAAATAAACAATATGTAAGAGAAGTATAAACCAAAACAAAGATCATATATGCAAGCAATAAATATAGAAGAGCTGGCCGGGCGCGGTGGCTCAAGCCTGTAATCCCAGCACTTTGGGAGGCCGAGGCGGGTGGATCACGAGGTCAGGAGATCGAGACCATCCCGGTCAACATGGTGAAACCCTGTCTCTACTAAAAATACAAAAAAAATTAGCTGGGCATGGTGGCGCGTGCCTGTAATCCCAGCTACTCAGGAGGCTGAGGCAGGAGAATTGCCTGAGCCCAGGAGGCGGAGGTTGCGGTGAGC
>NW_016107382.1:553884-605839 GCF_001604975.1 Cebus imitator | reverse complement strand
AAAAAAAAAAAAAAAAAGAAGAGCTAGTTATTACTCAAAGACAGATTTGTTTTTCTGGTTTTAGTTTCTGGGGTCCTTTGGACCTATTTTATAGGATAAACATGGAAGCAATTTATAAGACTCACATGAACAGGTGATGTGCTCCTGTTTACCTATTTTAAATTATATTTATTGTTTTACATTTCTTCTTCCCCAGCTTACCCATAAATAATTTATTATACTAGGCTAAATTTTGTATTGTAAAAGCATATGAATTTATGGTTCCATACCCTGATGCACCACTCATTTACAAGTATTATCTCTATGGATGATATCTGATGAAGCTTATCTGGAGTTGCAGAGATGGTAATAAGTTATTAAAGGGCATGATAGTACTTTGAACCTGGACTGAATACTAACTCCAGAATCTTAATAGTCAAAGGCTTGTTAAGCACAAGAAAATAAAAATAGCTAGCATTTTTAAAATAAACCATCTTTCCCTAAAGAAATTTTAAAAAGCCTTTAATTTCTCCTGCTTCAAAAATTAAAAACACAATACTTCATAAATGCCATTACTTCATAAGTTTAAAATTTTAATCTTAAAAAGAATAAATGAAGCATATAATAGGACTAGAAAGAAAGGCAAGTACAAGAAATGTCAAGCGAGAATAGAGCTGTGACAAAGATGTGGTTGTATTAGTCAGGGTCAAGTCAAGAGACAGAAACTATACTGATAACTTGAACAAGGCTAAGTAAATAGAATTGTTACCTAGTACATATGATTAACTAATGGATCAGAAAAGGAAGTCTTAAAGGTATGCAGAAGTAGCAAAGGTATAAAGTTGATTCTACCTCTAAGGCTAAGAGAAAGTGAATATGGAAGTGACTTAGGAATTTATGGTAGGAGACAGCCCCCAAAGCTGTGATTCATACCTCTTTGCAAAGAGTGGGGCTATCTCAGGAACACTTTCAATGCCATGGCAAGTAAATATGATAGAGGTTGTAGGTCAGCGCTCTAAGTGGTAAAGAAACTTGCTCAAGGGTTTGAGCTGCAAGTAGTCCATTGCAGTAGCCTACCAGGTTTCAGAGAAACCCACCAGAGTATTTCAGCTTAACTGAGGTTTATGGGCTGGCTCATGAGGACCTCTGAGGTTAAACTACCCAGCCATCCACTGCTTGCGATGTTGAAAGAGCAGAACGCCTTCCTCCGGCCCTAGATTTGGAGTATCTCTCTAGTTCTGTTTTTTGACAAAGCTTAACATCAACATCAGTTGGCTAAGCAGTGTCCAGGTCCAGTATAAGAATGTAGGAGAAGAAAAGACTGATCTCCAGTTGAAAGTCAATAAACTGATAACTATTATATTCTATGTGGATGGTTATTCATATTCCATATACACCCTTATTCAAACATTTTACTTTCCATGAAACAACACAAACAATTCTGTTTCCACATAACTTGATGTCATTATTTTATGTACCAGGGATGAAGTACTCATCCTATACCACCATGAGGAGACACTAGGTCCCACCTGTCATTTTACCTATTATTAACCACATTAGTTACTTTTCAAATCCAGTAACCATTCAACTGAATATTTCTTATCTAAGGCAAAATATCATAAGTTTTCAATAGTGTATATAAAACAATAAGTGGAAAGACAGGAGATGAAATAATTAACAACTGGATCTAAGTAAGAAAATGCATATAAAACTACCACTGTCTTCACTTCAGTAATTGGTCATGAGACTATATTTGATATCTGCAAACTGTTACTTATTCAATATTTTTTTTTTTTTTTTTTTTTTGCTTTCAGCCAGAACACTAGCAAGTTGGAATTCTTTACCAGGTAAAATAACTGAAATCCTTTATTTCTCAAGTATTTGAGTCCTCAGTAATTCTGCTTTCTTAGGTTGTTCTAATTTTCCCACTACTTTTACTATTTGCATAAAGTGCAATGAACCTCTTCCTTTTAAAAGCACTGAGTCCTCTGTGCTTCTGTTGTGTGGCAGTAAAACAGTTTTCTCTTGGTAATCAGTATCAATCACTTCAACCATTAGAGTAACTTCTGTTTCTGTGGCTAGTTCAGTGGACAAGTAGCCCAAGATTATCAGGGGCAAGCTTATTTTCCAATTCAGCATTACCAAAGTTATCTTCTCTGAATAAAGCATTCTTTCCCTGATAACTAAGTCCACTTTAGACGAAGAGTTCAAAATTGCCAAGGAAAAAAAGCAAACTTTCTGTTAGTGGTTTATTAGGTATAACAGCAAGAGAAGTCACTTCTGTGATTACTCCTTGGTTTTCTAATTTTCGTTTTTTAACTATGAAGGTGAAAATATCATATAATCGTCTCTAATTCAAGCCATAAGCTACATCCTGTAAGGGAAATTCCTATCCTTTCAATGTATTGTGTCTCAATTAATGCTATACTTTAGTCATCAGCAAGCCATTTCATTAGGTCAGCCACTTCTTGGTGATGAGGTGTGTGATAAGTTCATTAACTCCAGGGGCATACATTATCTTGAGTCAGTTAACACAGAAACAGAAAATTAAATACCGTATGTTCTCACTTGTAAGTGGGAGCTAAACATTGGATACACATGGACACAAAGCAGGAATAATAAACACTGGGGATTCCAAAAGGAAGGAGAACAGGGAGAGGGAACCAAAAAACTACCTGTTGAGTATTATGCTGACTATTTTGGGATTATTAGAAGCAAAAACCTCAGCATCATACCACATACCCATGCATAAAACCTGCATAGGTAATGCCAAAGTCTAAAATTTGAAAAAATAAATAAACATACAAGCAATTTTTTTTTGCTTCAATATATTTTCAGGTGGTTTTCCTAATATATTTTCCCCCTCTTTCGAGACATAAAAAAATTACAAAACAACCATATGTTTATTGTGGCACTGTCCACAATAGCAAAGACTCGGAACCAACCCAAATGCCCATCAATGATAGACTGGATAAAGAAAATGTGGCACATACACACCACAGAATACAATGCAGCCATAAAAAAGGATGAGTATATGTACTTTGCAGGGACATGAATGAAGCTGGAAACCATCATTCTCAGCAAAGTAACACAAAAACAGAAAACTAAATATCACATGTTCTCACTCGTAAGTGGGAGTTGAACAATGAAAACACATGGACACAGAAATGGGAACATCACACACCAGGCCCTGTCCAGGGGCTAGGGGAGGGATAGCATTAGGAGAAATACCTAAAATAGATGATGGGTTGATGGGTACAGCAAACCACCATGGCACATGTATACCTATGTAACAAACCTGCACATTCTACTCATGTACCTCAGAACTTAAAGTTAAAAAAAAGAAAAAAAAAACCACCCTCTTACATTTTCATAACTTTTAAAATACAAAATTTGTCTAGCATTGGTGGAAAAGTTTTGAAAATGTTTGTGATATTCAGACCTGTTAATGCAGTCTGTCAGACCATGTCTGTAGATAAAGTGTTATATCCATCAGAGCTCTTACAGATAATACACTTTACTTGCTCGTGAAGTAATATCCAAAGATATTTTTTAACATTCTAGAGATGCAAATGGAGTATATGCTAGAATGGCAGTAAAAAGGCCATTTCATTTAGGAAAAGTCAATTCTCAGTGTATGTTCTATGATGAAATATTAATTGACTAAAATAAAATACATTAAAATTTAGTTAAGACAGAATTATCAGGGAAAAAAAAGCTTCCAATGGCATCTGGTCACTGCTACATATTTCTCGCAATAAAGTGAATCCCTTGGTTAGAATCAACACTCTATGAAACACCATAATAGTAGATAAGATATTCTGTGAGACCAGAAATGTTGAACCTGGTTAAATTATTGTAGTCAAGAAAGACAAATAAATGTCCCCAATGCATGTCTATTTCAGTGATGATAATACAGCTCTGCATACTCCATAACAGGAGGTCAACATAATTAACTGGCTGATCCCAAAGAAAGGGGGCCATGGCAGAGTCTCATGTTCTTGGTAACTTCTGAACTCAATAGTTGTGGTAGTTAGGTCACCTTTAGTAAGACGTTGAATCCCTGAATATACCATATCCTTCTCACCATAGTCAGTTTTGAAATAGCCATTTATAAAGCAATGCCATGGCAAGAGAAAGAATCTGAATAAAATCAATTTAAAATAGATCATGTTGTCTACAGGTGGCTATTGAGAACCATCTCTGTAATAATTGCCCTTTGGTGAGCATTTGCACAGAATATACATCTATTACATACGCATATATCTACGTTTCTGTGTGTATGCATATACATGTAACTGATGTACACACCCAAACTATGGCATGTGGCTGTGATAGCATCCAGTTTACCACAGAAATCTCCGACAGCATGGTCAACTAATTGACATCATGATTAGGCTTTCACTCTCTATCAAGGCTGAATAGCAACCCATAGTTTTTGTTTGTCTGTTTTGTTTTTGTTTCCTTCTAGAGAAGAATAATTATCTGAGAAGATGACATAGATTTGACTTAAAATCTTAGACATCTTCCCTATGATTCTCCCATTGTTATTTGTCAGATATACCATAAAGCATCCCTATTTGCAAGAAACATTCTGAATGTTATTGAATTTTCTGCACCATAACATCCCAAAGAAGAGCAGCTTGTACTGAAACCTCACCTCGGTACAGAGTATGCTCTTCTATTTGTCCCCAGTCAAAACTGGCAGCCTTACAAGTGGACAGTTTGAGGCAGCACATGCAAATGTGGCTGGCATCAGTGTTCTTCCCAATTCTTGGCTAAGAGAACGGCCTTCTTCTAGTTCTTCATATGTATGTATGACATGCCAGGAGAATGTCTGCAGAAAGAAGGCCAAGGAGATAGCCTCACTTCATGTATGTCCATTGCCTAAGGACATCATGTATTTCTGTTGTTCAATGACTGAAAAGAATTGCCAAATACATATTTTTCTTTCCTGGTTTTACAGTTGTTTTCAGAGGAAGAGTATTTCAAATAAAATTACTCTGAAATGGTTGAAAGCTGAAGTTGAATATGCAATTTGACTTAAAAGTGTCTAGCGACATTGCTGATATTAACTATGTTACTATGAATTGCATTTAGGTCATCATAATCTGCTCAATATTTATTAACTTCATATCACAGATTTTAAATGAATAATGAGTTTAAAATTGTTAAAGTCTCCATACTGAGTAATATGGCCATTTTTTTTTGCAAACAAGTTATATTGAAAATAGTTTGTAAAATAAATATTTTGCTGCATGATATTAATATTAAAAAGCAATGGATAAAAGGAAAATTATCTTGATAAAGTTCAGAATGGGAGCTAAAACTCAGACATGCTCCTGTCTTGAATTGAAACTCTTAGACTGCCCTGAAAATCTCAGTTTTCTGTAGAACTCCTTCTGGACCAGTGAGTTTTAGCAAGAACTAGATAAATCCGTCTGGATATATTTTTACTTATTATTAATTGAAAATGGCATTTTAAAATGTATCACCTCCAAAACTCTCTACATTTTCCTTGAATGTACATTATAAAGTATCTGTAGTTATTTTCTTTATTCATAATTAATTTGTTGTTTAAATTGTTTCTACACCTTATTTTATATGCTGCACTTCTTGCTGTTGAATTTTCAAATGAAATAAAAATTGAAACTTGTAGGCTAGGTGTGGTGGATCACTGCTAAGTCATCTCTGACTGGTACAAGAAGAATGACTCAACTGGTATAATGAACATAACTGTCACTCCCTTAGAGTGGCACTTGGCAGATGGGTTATTCAGTTACATCTAAATTAGACATTCTGATTCAATAACTAAAATTTGGTCTCCAATCTGTCAAAAAAGGTAGAAATAAATATTTAAGGTTCCAGATATTTTTCATTTCATCACTAACTAGAAAATACATCATTAAAAATTATTACTATCATGTATGACATTGGGAAGAGAGATGAATTTTTATACACATAAACACACACACATAGGTATTATATATATATATATATATATATATATAAATTTATAATGCCTTATATTATACATACACCTTCTGTATTATATTTTCTATTTTATTTTGGAAAAAAATTATTTTCTGGGATTTATGAAGTCCTTGTTACTTGAAAGTGATATTCTTAACTATATCCTTTACAGATTTCTTCTAAAAGTGAAATGTTATTGAAACTTGATTATTTTAAGTCCATTCCTTCAGCAACTTGTCTAAATTTAGTTATTCTAATCAATAGTAATGGCAGCCATTCACAGCAGAACTTTATGCAATCTTGCTTTTTATAGAGGATGATTAAATAAATTATTGCCTGGATTTTACACTGGTTTTATGTGAAACCAGTTTTACACTGGTTTTATAACCTAGCTTGTTTTTGGCATCTTACCTTGTTAGATGTTAAAAAACTATGTGCAACATAATCTATTTTTTTCTACATTGTCATTGTTTATTACACTGATTTAAGTGATTTGATTTCTTTTGCCATTGAGATACAGACTTTGTGTTCCAATAAGGTGACTGTGAGTTTCCAAACATAGCTGTTATTCTGAGGAGAGAATTGAGATTTTATTCTTCGTGAGTTAATTAGGCTTTGATTACACATTGAACTTGTAACATAAGCTAAGAATCTCACAAATATTTGCCATGATACAGTAAGAACCAAGCAGAAGTTTATGATGGCAGTGAAAATTCACTTCTATGTCTTACTGAAGTCAACCCGATAGCATCCTTACCTTTAAGAAGATAAAACATGAGTAAGTAAAACTAAGTGCCATGTTGATGGGTTGTAAATGTGTTGACAGCAGTGAGCGGCACTTAGGAGAATCATGCCAGATAGAGCTTATCCAGAGAAAGTAGTTACTAAATGTTTAAGTAAAATTTAAGGGAGCCTAAAGCTTCAATACTTGGCTTTAGGTGGCTTTTCACAACATGTTTTTTAAAGTATCACCAAGTAGTTATTCATGCATCAAACAAAATATCAAAAAGGAAAAAAAAAATGTTTTCAATTACCAGACTAAAAAGAAAGCTAGGTGGTCCAAAAAAGACAAATACAGAAACTCTCAAAGCATTCCCGTTGTGAATTGGAATAAACTGAACCTAGTCATATATGACATATTGATTAGTCTACTGTTCATAGTACACACTGTGATGTCTCACACTGTAGTAAATTTACATGGCACACTTAGCAACTAAATTATTTAATTTTAGTCACTCATTTTAGCAAAGGGGCAGAAGAAACATGTGAAAATATCTATGAAAAATAAAGTAGTTGTATTAATTGCCTGTTGCCAAATGAAACAAACAAAATACAAAGCAAAAAAAGCGTGTTAGTCTATTTTCACCCTGCTATAGAAAACTATCTGAAACTGGGTAATTTATAAATAAAAGAGATTTAATTGACTAAAAGCTCTCTTATGCTTGGGGAGGCCTCAGGAAACTTACAATCACGGTAGAAGGCAAAGGGAAAGCAAGGCACGTCTTACTAGCTGCAAAAGACAGAGAGATAGGAGAGTACCACACTTTCAAACAACTAGATCTATTGAGAACTCACTCACTATCACAAGACCAGCATGGAGGAAACTGCTCCCATGATCCAATTACCTCCCACCAGGATCCTCCCTCAACACAATTCAAGATGAAATTTGGATGGAGACACAGAGCCAAACCATACCAAAAGGTATGCTTTCATATCAAACTACAATGACAATCATAGACCTGCTAACGCCCTGAAGCATTAACTGTGGGCTGACTGATCAAGGCAGGGCTCAGCTTTACAAGTCTCCTGATTTTGACTATTTTTTCATGAACCTGAGTCACCTAGGGGTCATCTGCTCTAGGTTGGGTTTGGATGAATAGTTTTTCTGCACACTGCAGATCTGTGAGTTCTATTCCACTTCCCATATACGTCATCCTCCTTTGATTAGCAGGTCGGCAAGGTATACATTTCTCATAGTGATGTCAAAGGCATCAGGCAATACACAGAATCACATGGGACTCTTAAGACTTAGATTCAGAAACGCACACTGTCGTGGATGACGACACACCATTAGTCAGAGCAAGCCACATGGTCAAGCTCCAAGTTGAGAGGCTGAGAATGATGCTACACCCATGCTAAGATCATGCCAAGGGTAAAAAGCCACAATTCAAGTTTAAGTCAGTAGCCAATGTCAGAGGACATTCTGTCTATAGAATTCTAAATTATAAACAAACTCATGTCACTTAAAGCAGCAGTCTCCAATTTTTTTGGCACCAGGTACTAGTTTCGTGGAAGAAAATGTTTCCATATACTGGGGATGGAGATGGTTTTGAAATGATTTATGGGCATTACATTTACTGTGCACTTTATTTCTACTGGTCAGTGGCCTGGATTTTGGAGACCCCTGATTTCAAGAACTGCACTAATCACAAATACACACATATAATTAATCTTGAATAAAAATAAAAGAAACTTATTTAGCATAAATATGAAATATAACTATTGGAGTGAAGGACATGTTAAAAATACTAAGCAATGGTTTTAAAAATGAGTAAAGGTTAGTAATAGATTCAACCAAATGTGTGAGAAATTTTTAATTTAAAAAATGCAGTTGTCAAAAATAAGTATAATTCAATAACATGTTTGCCTCTGTTTTTGAAAAATAGATTGTATGCAATTTTCAGAATTCTAGTTCTTAAATGTGGAGATTAGATTGATAGCACTTCTTAATGAAAGGTAACTCAGCATCAGAGTATCTGAAAGGATATCTGTTTGATTGCAGATATCATGCAAATGTTAGAATTTTTTTCCAAATATTCCCATTAGCAGCTAATGAAGGGACAGAAATCCTTGCAGGGTAAAACGTGGTCACTGTAGACATATTTGATTAATTGCTACATTTTTAACCTCTAATGGCCACAGTAAGCATTGTTTATGTTATGAGTTGACAATTCATTATTTTTTCCATAAACTCTTATGTTAAATTTTATTTGAAAGAAATATCTGAGGCCAGGTAGGTATGATGGCTCATGCCTATAATACCAGAAATATTAGAGGCTGAGATGAAAGGATTGCTTTAGACTAGGAGTTTGAGACGAGACTGGGCAACACAGTGAGAACTTGTCTCTATTAAAAATAAAATAAAATAAATTTATAAATAGAAAATAAATGTTCAAGAGTCTTCCATTGATATTGGTGGCAATCCATATTATTTATCATTATCTTTGTGCTTACTGTTAATGTTCTGTTCAATGTTCTGTTCATCAGGGCCTGGCTCCACCATGAAAGCATCCATCAGTGCTTGAACAAGAACAAAAATATCTTGATGAAGACATGCTTACATATTCCGAAACACATTGCATTTTATCTGCAGTATGAATGACCCTCATTACACTTACGTCATTTTTATTACACCTAATATGTTAAATTTAACTTAAACCCAAAACTTCTTCAAAAGTTATTCTGCTCTACCACCAACAAAATCAAAACCAACAGTAATATTTAGAATATTGATTTATAATTTTTTAAATGTTATTTAAATAACTGTGTCTGAGTTAAGATACATGATAAAGAAAGATAGTTCATAGGACTGAATATGTAATTATATATAAATAGCATACTAAATTATACATTTGTCTTTCTCATACATGCATACAAAGCATTTTATTGCAACATGTGTGTTAATATCTATATTTAAATGTAACAGGGCTTGCATCTCAAGTTACAACCCCAGTTGCTGTGAGTTTCAAAAACTCAAGGATTGGTACCAAGATAATCCAAAAATGAATACTGCTGTATCTGAAGATAGAAATTGCTTTTACTTTTCTTACTTTTACATTCCTTGACAGGCATCGGGAATATTTGTGTATGCCCATTACGCTTTGGCTTTTATTCCTTTTATAAAACAACATGACATAATATGTGTGAAAGTGCTTTTTAAGTTACAAATTTTTAAATAAAGTTAAATTGTTTTTACAAAAGAAAGAATTAGTGATGGGAACAATAGCACTTAACTCGAGAAAGTATAAGATTTTTATCAATGATTTAAAATTATGAACTCTCTCACAATTTGTTAGCCCTTTCTTTCTTTAACTAAATAGCACATTTCTCTCTCAATGATAAGCAGACTTGCTCAAAAGTCTCATGAATTCAAATATTTCAATATGCCAACAAATTTTGCCCTTCCTCTAATGCAGCAATGATGCTTTCTAATGGATTCCTGGTGATAAAACAGAGTGTATCAAGTTTACCTCCTGCTGTGTGTTTGGGTCATGGCTCTTGTGGTACCCAAAAGAAAGAATTCACATCTATTGGGGTAGAGTGTTTCCACCATCTACTACACTGAACTGCCACTTAGTGATGTCCCTGTTGTCAATGTACAGAATTTCCTTGGTTGCAGATCACTGCTTCTCCCCGTGTCTTCTCTTTCCCTCTCACATAAGCACTAAGAAATGAACATTATCTCATAAACCCTTCCATAAATGTCTGATATGCATTGGAATTTTTAAAAATATAGCACTTGTCACTCTTTTTTCTAAGTTAATTTTAGGCCTGGGTTCAACACTTTTTTTTTAATAAAAACTGTAGATTTTTAGTTTGTGTTATCAAAGAAGAAAAACAAATCAAAACAAGGTGATATTTATACTGTATATATTCTGCTATGTTTGAAAATGAGGCTTTATATGCTATTTTTAGGTAAAAATCTTACAGCATCAGTGCAGGGTAAAGACCTGTCATATACTCAAACTCAAATGTTTATTCTCAAGCTAACAGCTAGTCTGCCACTCAGTTTTCCTGAGTTTACAAAAATCTATTACCTGATTGAGAACTCATGATTTATCGCTAAGTTTGTAAGTTGTTACCAGTCATTATGATAAAGAGTATTGATAACATGAAGCAAATTGTGGATTAACTAAGCAGAAGATATGAAGAAAGACTTCTGCATAAGATGGTCATTCCCTTTTTTTTTTTTTTTTTTTTCCTTTTTTGAGACGGAGTTTCGCTCTTGTTACCCAGGCTGGAGTGCAATGGTGCGATCTCGGCTCACCGCAACCTCCGTCTCCTGGGTTCAGGCAATTCTCCTGCCTCAGCCTCCTGAGTAGCTGGGATTACAAGCACACGCCACCATGCCCAGCTGAATTTTTGTATTTTTAGTAGAGACGGGGTTTCACCATGTTGACCAGGATGGTCTCGATCTCTTGACCTCGTGATCCACCCGCCTCGGCCTCCCAAAGTGCTAGGATTACAGGCGTGAGCCACCGCGCCCGGCAGAATACTTTTTTTTTTTTTTTTTTGAGACAGAGTCTCGCTCTGTCGCCCAGCCTGGCTGGTGCAATCTTTGTTCACTGCAACCTCTGCCTCCCAGGTTTAAGCGATTCTCCTGCCTCAGCCTCCTGAGTAGCTGGGACTACAGGTGTATGCCACCACGCGCGGCTAATTTTTGTATTTTTAGTAGAGACGGGGTTTTACTATGTTGGTCAGGCTGGTCTTGAACTCTTGACCTTGTGATCCACCCACCTCAGCCTCCCAAGTGCTGGGATTACAGGCGTGAGCCACTGCGCCAGGCCAAGATGGTCATTCTTAAGGCTAATGGATAGATACAGAATCTGGCAGTATGGGCATTGCTTTTGTTTGTCTATTTTTTTTAAATTTTTATATAGGTGTTTAACCACAATAGCATGTGTTTGTCATTATATTTGGTAATAAGATTTTACCTTCAGCTTGAGATGAGAAAACAAGTGTTTATAATTGATTTTCTTCACTCCCTCACTATGATTATGTTGCATTTTGCTAGCACCCAGATGATAAAAAGGAGATGGATAGAAATCGCAAGAAAGGAGTTGAAGGAGAAAAATTATAGGGTATGATAGAAATGTACCTAGAGAGAAAGAGGTAGAATTAGTATTGATAAGAAGCCTGCAGGAGTGCTTTCTCCTTTAATTGTCCTTGTCAAATTTGCCCTGTCCAACTTATGAAGAAAAAAAAACCCAGCATGTTAATATGTATCCCTTCTCTTATCCATGCTAAAGACCCCAGAGCCTTGTCTAGTACCTTTGGTTTCTAGCTATATCCCAACTCTCCATTGCATATTAGGTTATGAGATTAAATCTAGGAGAAAAGAAAACAAAATTGATAAGGCAATTCTTTCAATAAACTGCATGCGGCTCAGACATTTTATGATAGCTCAACTGGCTTATTGCAATCCAATCTTCTACTATTCAAAGTTCAAGAATGAAATAGTATTATATTTACACTTTATGTCATTAGAAAACACATGTTCCATAAATTGGAAAAAATATCTACCAGAAGAATCTATGATAATATTAGGAAATATGGAAAAAAAATAAACATCTGACCCATATCATTAGAAGATAATTATAGACAATAGCACCTGCTTTTGACGCTTCTGCTTTAAAATCTCTTTCAAAACACATAAACAAAACAAAACAAAAAAGTGAAAGAAATAGTAAAAAGACCTGATGAATCTTAAACAAAATAAAATCTATAACTTGAGTTTCACTTTTGCTATGATTAACATTCAGATTATTTTTTCTTTTTTCATTACCAGCTGGAAGTAAAAATTTTATGGCTGCTTAATGCTTAAAGATATATTTATGCATAGCTCTTGCATATATTTCTGTGTGTAGGACTATTCGTTCTCCACAAAATTTTGACTTCAGAACTTATAATGTGGGTCTGGGTTCAGGCCTGCGTGATTGATGATGAAGCCATTTGAAAAACATTATTTACAGGTCGCTAAGTGAATGGATGGACCAAAGAGAAATGTTGTGCATCATGTTCAGGGTGATACTTGCATCCTTCAGCTTTCAATTCTGAGTGTACATCTGGTTGAAGCTCTAATGCTTTACATTTTTCATTCGTTTTCTGTGATAATGTATCCTATAACAACGTCTCCATTTTCACAGGCTCTTTAAGAAGACATAGAGTTACTTTTGTTGAGTTTTCTTTATTCAAAGATTCTCAGTGCCACCTGCAAAACCACAAGCACTAAATTTTCATCCCTGCCTCATGTTTCAAACTCTAGGGATTTTAATTATCTATGTCGCTTTCTCCCTAATTCATGCTGTGTCCACATTGCACTTATCTATCACCTAGCTTGCCCCTATTGTTTGAAACTTCACAGAGAGCTGCATGGCAGAATTTAGTCATTTAGCCCATTTATATCAGTTTATCAAAAGTCCTTAATATTGCATAAGAGCAGTTCATTTCAATAAACTACTCCAATATATATATGCATACATATGTATTTGGCTATTATTTGATGAACATATTAATTGTGCTACCGATGCAAATTGTATTAACTACTATTACAGTTAAATTTAAAATTAAAATTGTAGCTCATGACTAATGCATAAGCAGTGAAATTGATTTATTTTTTAAATAGACTAAGAAAATCCAACCATGAACAAGTATGAACACTTCACAGTTAAATTATAAGTTTAAGCAATAAAAGAATAATGTGTTATTGGTGAAAAATAAGTGACATATTTAATTTACTGCAACTTAGTAGTTGGTGTTTGGGAACTTTATTTCTTTTTCTTTTTTTTTTTTTTTTTAGATGGAGTCTCACTCTCTCGCCCAGGCTGAAGTGCACAGGCTGGAGTACAGCGGCACAATCTCGACTCTTTGAAACCTTTGCCTCCTGGGTTCACGAGATTCTCCTTCCTCAGCCTCCACAGTAGCTGGGATTACAAGCGCGCACCACCACACTCAGCTAATTTCTGTATTTTTAGTAGACACAGGGTTTCACCATGTTGGCCAGGTTGTTCTCAAACTCCTGACCTCAGGTGATCCACCCACCTTGGTCTCCCAAAGTGCTGGGATTACAGGCATGAGCCACTGTGTCTGGGAGGGAAACCATATTTCTTGAAAACTGCTGAAACAAACAGAAGTTCCTCATGAGCTAATCTATCAACCTATGTAGAGTAATTTTCAAAAACGGATTTCATTTTTACCTAACTCATTATTTTTTGGACTTTGTACTGAGGCTAAAATTTTATGCATTATTTGGCTCCAAGTACTTTTTTCTGCTATGTACCATTGATTACTTGTATATAAGGAGACTTACTTTAATTCCACATCTTTATCTTCATATCTATCAATGGTGAATTGGTTAAAGTTGCTAAGATGTTCATTTATTACATTAAAGTCAGCAATACTACTCAATTTATTACTGTCACTTCAGGCAATGATCTGTAGATGTATTGCCCTACAAGAAATGGCGGGTCATTGCAGTATGGTTAGGTGAACTTGGTCCTGGATTTTCTTTTCATTTTACCTTCTATGGCTCAAGTCCCAGTCCCATATCTGGTAAAATATTTAGAAAGAATCATTGACAATTAACTGTTATTACTTGTAAGGAGAGGTGTCTGAAGTCATAATAGAAGTTTGAATATCTACACAGTCTCCCATTGATGTTCACCATCCCAGTAACATTGTCTTTATACCATTATAATTTCATTCTGTCATTGAATGTATTTAAGTTTATCTCTAAGTTATCACATCTTGAGAGCCTAGATTATTTGAATTAGGTCCCTTGATCTAGAGAAAAGAGAAGCTAACTGCTCTATATAGAGAACATTGTCTTAAGTCTATTAAAGTTGAATATAATATTTTATAGCCAAAATCAACCATAACAATATGTAAACCAGAAGCCTGTTATTAACAGTGAAATTTAGAAAGTAATTAATAATCAACAATAATTGATTGACACAAATGATGGATATGAAAAGTAGACAATATAGTAAGTATATGCTTAATGTCCAATTTATTGATTTGTTTGCATAATAATCATAATCAAACATCTGATTTCCAAATATCAAGCTACATAAAAAATGGATATTATACTTGCTTTCTTCAAAAATGGTTACCAAATGTACATGTGCAAGATTTTTGCAAAATGTGCTTCCTATTACAGAAATATAAATGTATTCATGTATGAAGATATGATTTACAGGTTTTGCTCACTAGCATTCTGAGTTATACTTGTTGCATTTTGTTTTACTAATAAGTGCCATTTGATAAATTATTGATGCAAAAGTAATTACGGTTTTTGCTATTAAAAGTGATGACGGAAACCAAAACCACTTTTACACCAACCTACATTAACCAGTTTTAGTGTTGCAATCTGTGGCTAGAGAATACTTTTCTCTTTTCGAAGTTTACTCTGAAAGAAGTGGCTCCTACACTTTGTCCATATTGGCAATATTATTTTAACCAATTTCCTAATGCCCCAAATTCCCAAACTTGTATCATTTCCGCATTGACATAATTTCCTTTGAAAAATATTGGGCTATAAGTAATATTCTTAGTTTAAGAACATATTGCCTTAAAAAGTGTTTTCATTTGTTTCCTTCAACTGTTGTGAAAAAAAAATCTGCTGCAGAATTAATGGCTTAAATTGAACAAACATTAATTATCTTACAGTTTTGGAGATCAGAAATCTGAAATGAGTCTCATGGGCTAATATTAAAATGCTGACAGGGCTTTATTATCTTCCTATTGTGAGGTCAACTGACTAACAGCCTTCTTCAACCTTAATTTATCTTTGCTATGTAATCTAACATATGCACGAGTAGTGGGAATTAAAACATGGACCCTTTTGAGTGATCATGATTATGTCTTCCAAAGTGATCATAATATATACAATTCAGTTGTGAATGACAGAAATAGGTTTTTGTAGAAAAAGTCATGCATTCTGTTGGATGTCCCTGCAAAAGAGAAAATAGAAGAAATCTATGAGAATAGAGTTAAGAAATGTGGATGAAAACTTAAAAGAGTCAGTGTTCATGTACTAGGTGTTAAAGAAGATAACTGAAAATAGGGCAAAAGTAGGATGATATAAAACATCCTGGTTTTAAAAAAAAAAAAGGTTTAAATCTTAGAAAATGAAGGAATCCAAAGAGTAGCAAGCCTAATTTTATGACTCCAAATAAAGATATTCTAAATTTCATAATTTTAGAAATAAGAGATAATATTGACGTTATGAGAGGGAATGTGCAAAACAAGCACATATCACCTGCAACAATAAAATGATTAGCTTGACCTGTTTTTCATTAGCACTAATGGAATTAAAGAACAATAAAGAAATGCCTTCAACAGTACAATTGTTTTTAATCTAACGATATTTATCAGTTATATTTTCAGATGTGTGATTATTTAGAGTTGTAAAACTTGTGATGATTCAGTAGTCATATCACTACTGAGAAATAACTTAGCGAGGGTACACTGGAAAAATAAACAACCAAACAAATGAACAAATAAATGTAATTTTGAGAATGAAGTTGGTCATATAAAACACTTTTGAGCATGAAACAAATACAACTTATAACTATATGTTTAAAGATAATTGGTAGTATAACTGTAAAGTTTTAAAAATGGTAAGAAACATTTTTTTAAATGTAGAAGAATAAAAAATAGTTTGTTTTATCTGCTGAATTAAAACGATAAGTCATATAGAAGCAACCAACAAATGTGAAAAAATGCTCAACATGACTAATCATCACAGAAATACAATTCAAAACCACAATAAGATAACCATCTCACACCAGTCAGAGTGGCTACTATTAAAAATTCAAATAACAGCAGATGCTGCTAAGGCTCTAGAGAAAAGGAAATGCTTCTATGCTGTTGACAGGAATGTAAATTAGTTCAGCCCCATGGAAAGCAGCTTGAAGATTTCTCAAAGAACTAAAACAGACCTGCAGTTTGGCCCAGCAATCCCATTTCTGAGTATATATCCAAAAGAAAAAGACACATGCACCCTTACGTTCATCACAGCACTATTCACAATATTAAAGACATGGAATCAACCTAGGTGCTTACCAGTGGTGAATTATATGAAGAAAATGTAGTACATATATACTATGAAATACTATGCAGCCAAAGAGAGACACAATCACGTCCTTGCAGCAACATGGATGCAGCTACAGGCCATGATTCTAAGGAAATTAACACAGGAACAGAAAATCAAATATCACGTGTTCTCACTTATAAGTGGGAGCTAAACATGGGACACTCATGGACATAAAAATAGCAATAATAGACACTGGGCACTACTAGCCGGGAGGCAAAGAGAGGGGCAAGAGTTGAAAAAGTACGTATTTGGTACTATGATCACTACCTGGGTGATAGGATTATTTGAACCCTAAACCTAAGCATCATGCAATATAGCCTTTTAAGAAACCTGTGCATGTATTCCCTGAATCTAAAAAAGAAGTTAAAATATTTTTTAAAAAAAGACGAAAAAAAAAAAAGCAAATAGAATTACAGGTCATTTCAACAATATTTTTAAGATGATGAGTGAGAAGTTAAATACCACAATAACATTGATTATTTTGGTCTAAGGTAGGAAATATATATGTAAATTCTCTCTCTCTCTCTATATATATATATATGATATTTATATTTATATATCATATAGATATTTGGTAGAGAAATAATATCTATTAATCTAAATTTCAATATATATCATTGAATTAGTTTGAAGCATTCATTTGAATAACAGATAAACAACCTCATTTCAAATAATCAGTGAGATAGTTTTGAAACTGCACTATGAATATTCTCATGTTTTTGTCCTATACTCTGGTCTTGGGGAGTGAGTTTTTGTTCTTATAATAAACAGGCATGCATGAATAAAATATCAACATGTAATGGATTGTGTAGTTATTTGTGTGTGTGTATTTTCTTTCTCATACAAGTGTCAATGGTTTGCAGTCAAGTTTTAAATCTTTCTTTCATTGAACTTCAAAAGGTACAGAGAATATCATAGATGTATTAAGGATCTGTACTTCAAATCAATATTTTAAATGTTTTCCAAATAAAATTCAGGATTAAAATAAGGAGGGAAATATGACTATTTGTATTGTGTGATAGTCCACATACTGCCCTGTGTGATTGTGTGTGCAGATGACTCATGGTATTTTCTGGACCCTGTATCTCTTTTATTTTAATGAATATTTTGAGCCTTCGTTTACTTTCCAGTACTAGAAAAATATTCAGGTTTGTCTAGAAAAGTGAAATATTGCCATGTAATGTCAGAGGATTAATAATTCCATTACAACCATATTGAGCTGTATTTTAGAAAGAATGAAACCTCTGTGTAGGAGAACATGTACAGTTAATGGAGATCAATAGAATTAAAAAAAAAAAAAAGCCTCTCACCAGATATCCTTCCTAAATTTTGTGTTTTGACCTGGCACTATCAGAAAGGCAAGCCAGACAGAAAAAAATTCCAGATGAATCTTTTGGTTGCTCCACATTTCAGGAGATGCCTTTTAATTTGCATGTTGAGAGACAATTGATTAGTACACATGCCTTAATTTGTATTTATATTTAACTTGGAAGGGTACTGGACAGAGTGTAAAAAGAGCTGAAACATAAACTTGGCTCTGCAACTATTTAGCTTTGTACTGTGGGTTATTTATTTAATCCTTTTAGATGGCAGTTCCCCATATGACACACTAGAGGTTTAGGCCAAAACCACCTTCAGCAACCTTGTTACGTTAGCTCTGTCTCTCAAGTGAATACTTAAGTGACTATATATCAGTTTTTCTCATTTCCCTTTTAATTATTGTTTCATATTTGAATTTTCAATGGTTTCATTTATCTGATTTTTTAACCCTGTATGATGATTTATTTGAGAACTTAAAAGTTTCAGGAATAGTACAAGAAACTCTGGTATCACTTACCTGGATCCACCTATTATTGATACCTTGCATCATTTAATCATTCCCCCACCTTGTGCATGTGTGTATGTGTGTCTGTGGTATGTGTGTCCCTGTGTCTCTTCCTCCCTCTCCCATGTGTGTATTTGTATGCATGTGTCCACATGTCTTTTCTGAAACATTTGAGAATAATTTGGAGACAGTTTCTTTTAACAGAACAAGAGTACTCTGTTACAGAGCTGTAACATAGCTCTCAAAATCAGAAAATTTAACTTTGATATAATATTATCATTTAATTCACAGTGATATTCAAATTGCATCCATTCTCACAATAACATAATTTGTAGCTATTTTCTACCTCTGTCCTTTCCCTCACCTCCACCCAAGTCCAGGATCTGATCCAGGATCATTCATGACTTATGATATTACACATTGTTAGCTTCCTTTCACCTGAAACAATTCTTTAGGGTTCCTTTTGTTAACATTGAAACATTTTAGGACTACAAGGTCCTTACCGTGAGAGTGTTTGATATATTTGCTGAAATGATGTTGTGTCATTCCTAGTGCATATCAGGAAGCACATGATGTTGACTTACCTCAATATTGATGAGATTCCCCTGAACACTTGGGTACAGTGATATCCCCAGGGTTTGTATAACAAAGTTAATATTTTTCCTTTGTAATTAAGAAATACTATGTGAAGAAAATTATATCATCTAGTGATAATTTTCTTATTCTATCAGTTCTATTTTGATTAGGTACTTCTTTCCCAATTTCTCATACTATTTATTCATTCATTTACACCAACATAAATTCAAGATTTCTTATTCAAAGATAAAATATCATTATCAATAATTTTTGATGCTGAATTTGTCCTTTATTTGACCAATGAGGGCCTCTTCAAACTAGCATCGATGTCACTTTGACATGTTCCTATCATGCTGTTGAGTATTTTCTTGGTTTCTGTCAACAAGATATTTTAGGTTTATCTAATATGTTCGGTGTAATAGCATTGGAATCAACAATTTCTTTAAAGAGATATAATCTCTGCAATTAAATAATTTTATTTAGAAGGCAAATTATGGATCTTATTTTGTCAAGGCACTCTCAGGGCATGCAAGATGAGTTCACATTGATATATTAATTTTCTATTTTAAGTTCCGGGACACATGTGCAGGATATGCAGGTTTGTTACATAATAAACGTGTGCCATGGTGGTTTGCTGCACAGATCATCCTATCACCTACATATTAAGGCCAGCATCCATAGCTATTCTTCCTGATGCTCTCCCCACTCCCCTGCCACCCTCTGACAGGCCCCAGTGTGTGCTGTTTCACCAAGTGTCCATGTATTCCCATCGTTCAGCTTCTACTTACAAGTGGAACATGCAGTATTTGGTTTTCTCTTCCTCTGTTATGTTGCTGAAGATAACGGCCTTTAGCTCCATTCATGTCCCTGCAAAGAACAGGATCTCTTACCATTTTATGGCTGCAGAGGATTTATAGACCATTTTCTTATATTAATTTCCAAACCAACAACTGAGAATATTAGAAAGTCTTTACTCCTCTCTGAATATGTCATATCTGTAAGCCCTCTCTTCAACAATGAGAAAATTTGCTCCTGTTATTCTCAGTAGGTTTACTCATTTGATAATGCAATTTTTTTTAGGGGGGCAGAATTCCCATTTCTCCTTTTGTGGGAAGACTTTTATTGGCTTTTGTGGCTCTTTTTATTGCATTTAGGTATCTTTCATATAGTCTGAAAATAGATCCTTTACCACATTTATGGTTCACAAATATTAGTTTCCCCTAATCCATGGCTTAATTTGTTATTTGTTACGTGTCTATTGATAAGCAGATGATTTTAATTTTGACAAAGTTTAATTTCTTTTATAGATATAGTTTTTCATATTCTAAGATATATTTGTTACCCCAGATCATGAAAATATTCTCCAATATCAATTCAAGAAGACTTATTGTTTTAGATTTTATTGTAGATATAAGATCAAGGTTAAATTAATTTTTGTGACTCATCTAAGGTAGAAATAAAGGTTCTTTTTAATGTATATATATTCCTCTTATCTATTTCTACTCCTAGAACGCTTCTGGTGCCCTGTATGTGAGTTTTTCACACCAAACTATTCATCAATCCTCTGAGGACAAATGGTTGTCCTGCAATTTAATTTAATTCTAATGTTAACTACTCAGCCTTAGTGCAGAACTTTCTGGTAAGAATTCAGTCATACAAGATCATCCCCAATTCAGTCACCAATCTTAACTATGGGGTGCCCTGGGCAAAGAAACTTCTATCAGACCTAGCTATAATCCTGGGGCTCTCACAACCTCATCTTTACATTTGATTATTACTATAATGGCATTCATAACTTAGGGAAACACTCTTCTTATATTTACTGACTTATTTTATAAGATATCAAAAAGAATAAAAATTAACAGCCAGATGACGAGGTACACAGGGTGAGGTCCAGGGGAATCCTGAGCACAGGAGCTACTGTCATGTGGGCTTGTAATATTGGGGTTCAGGGTGCCCTTAGCTCCCCTGAGAGGACTCTACAGGTTCTTGGCCTCCTGCCCTCTCGAGAATGAGACAGGGGACCACCGTGCAGTGCGCTGTAAATGTCAGACTCAAAAGTGTTGGTAGAAAGTAATTTATTTAGAGAGAGGGAGAGAAACTGGACAGGAGAGAGAAAGAAACAGCTAACTCTGACACTGAGTGAGAGAGCCCAGAAAGATGGAATCCAGGAGAGGAAAGCAGCTGCCACACAGAGTGGAAGGGAACAGAGAGAGATGGACTTTAGGAGGGGAAGACAGGTTTCCACGAAAGGAGTGGTCATGGAAGGGGACCCAAACATGGAGTCCGAAGGGGTGTGGAAGAAGGGGACTTCTTTAACCTGGGAGGAACTCCCACCTTCTCTAAGACCCCAGGCCAATGAAAGAAATTCCTTAGAACTTCCGCTGGAGTGACTGACTGTTAGTTTCCTCCTGCGCCCATGAAATTCAAACATAAACCTTAAATCTCCTGGATGGAAAGAGATGGGAGGGGGGCATGGCACTAGGAAGTTCTTGCCCTTAAAATTAGGACCGCTGTGGACCTGGAAAGAGAACACATTCCCTCAGTCCCCCTCCCTGAGCAGGAAAGCCCAACTTCTGTTGGAATTACGGATGTCGATCCTCTTTAACTACTTCCTGCTGAAATGGGCATAGAAGGGGCCCTACAGTTGAGGCTTCCTCCAGAGGGGAGCCTTTCAGGGGCACAGGTTGATCTAGAGGTCCACAATAGAGCCCACAAGCCAAGGAGATCTGGGGTTCCGGTGGCAGGATTATCTGTTACCTTACGGTTCTATAAGAAACAAATGTGACAAGGTGGTTAAAGATGAAAAGCTCAGAGGCCAACAAATATAGAATGGTTATAAACGAGCCTGGGAGAGAACAGAGCCAGGTTCTTGAAGGTCTTTAGCCCTTTGTTTGATTGATTCCTGAGTTCTATGTTTAAAACAACACTTAACTGGCTTAGAAAATAGCAGCATTTTTCCTAGGAAGAGACAGGTTCCCTTCCCACTATGAAAAGGATAATCAGAGTTCGAGAGACAGCAAAGTTGAGGGTTATAGTCCTGTTAGACATGAGTGGTTACTTCCCTGCGGATCTTGTTGGAAAAGCAGATGTGGATCTTCTAAGGGCTCGCAGGGATACAAAAGAGTTGTCTCCTGGAACTTTAGGCTGTGGAGTGGAGGGTCTATGACTTTCCTCAGGAGGTATCCAAGGCTTCAGCCAAGTGTAAAGAATCCATGAGTGTATTTTCACCACCTTAACTACCATTGGAGTGGACAGGATGACTGAAAATTGTCCTTCCCAAGATGGGCCTATGGGAGAGATTTAACAAGCACCAAGTGTCCAGGGCAGGAGAGAAATACTGAGAAGGCTGTGCAGTGTCCAGAAGATTGACTTCCCGGACCTCTACAGTCAGCTTTACCCAGGGCTCTGTGAGGGTGGCGGCTCTTGCTGGCACTTACTTCAGGCACCCTCAGTCCTGCCATTGGGTCATCTGGTCAGACACCTCAGGCCCTGGGAACCTTCATCCCCTGGGACAGTGTGCTTTCCAGTGATTCCCTTGGCACAGTGGGCATGGATGAGATGGTGGTCCATTCCTCTGGGGACAATTTCTTATAAAATGTCCCTTCAGACCGCACTGGTAACAAGTTCTGCCAGACTGGTGGCTAAGCCAAGCCTTTCCCTCATTTGAGCCCCTAGGATGTGCTTGCCTGAAAGCCATGACTAAGGCTGATCTCTCATATTTCTTTCAGCCTGTTCTTCCTGGTGTCTATTAAGAAATACCGAGGTTGCTTGGCTCAGTGATGATTCTAGACTCTGTTCTGGTCCCAAAGCCAGCTTCTGGAGCTTCTGCCTGATATCTGCTGCTGACTAATAGACTTGTCCTTTAGTATTAACTGATTCTTAATGGAGTCTGGTGACAGGGGGATGTACTTTCTTAAAGCCTCCCACAGTTGCTCGAGGAAAGCTGTTGGGTTTTCTTCCCTTCCCTTTGGGGGTTAGGTTTTCCATTTGGCAGAGGGTAATTTGGCCACGCTATTTGGCAGAGAAAAATGAGCCATTTTTTCCTTAAATACTGTGTCAAATTGGTCCCAATTTTCCAGTATATACTTTAATGACAACTTGAGCTTGGGAATAGAAGCGCCCATCTGAAATCGAACAGAAGGCATGCCTGCATCACCAGTTAAAGAAATTACCACCACTTCGACCTGAGGCATCCCCCAGGTAAAATGGGTACTCAAATGAAACATCTTTCAGTCAGTACCCCAAAATTTTACATGCCCAAGATGTGTGATCCATCTTATCAGAGGGCATCCTATGTACTGGATTTGAATCATGACCTACCAGCATCATAGGACCACTCTCAACTGCCTGCATGACCTCCAGTGACTACCATCAAGGCATGGAACAAGAGGAGCTATTGGGTCGAGTAGTCACGTACCAATGAGCCCCGACAAGGCTAGTGGGTTTCAGGAGATGGGTACCAATATTTCCCAGCAAAAGTCCGATTTACACAGGCCAATTTATAAAACTGCCCCAGAAGGGTAAACTTCTAGAGAGGGACCATTAGAGCACACAGTTCAAAGAGGCAGGCCACATGGCTGAGGCTGGAACAATACCCTCAGGACCCAGGTCTCCTCTCCCCTAACCCATCTTCCCTTGTAGGAAAATGTTCTTAAGGTTGTGAGACCAGCCATTGACTATTTGGGGCTGGAACTAGTTTAACTATGATCTTCTAGGTGGAAAAGTTCTGCCAGAGAGAGAGAGCCAATCCTAAGCAAAACAAATTATACACCAACACAAAGTCCCATAGCCTTCAGCTTCTGAATTTCCCCCAAGGTGCCTCACCAATTCAACACTGACTCCACCAGAGATTTGAACCAGCAACTTGCAGTTGCAGGACCTCCATCTTAACCAACTGTGCAAAGGGGCCACGTACATTAAGGGAAGGCAGAAAGCTTTCTTGAGCCGTATTTTGAATGAGAATGCTACACCCTGAGACAATGTGGCCTGCCTAAAAGCCGGGTGGGGTGGGGCTGATGGCCGGCAGCCATTTCAGCCGCTTACTTTCCCTCAGAGGCACAGGCAGAGGAAAAAAGCCGCTTGCCGGGTCAGTTAAAAAGCCCTGTTCGCAGCTGCTGCTGGGCCGCCGTGAGATCCCCAGGCCCGTGGCTTTCGGTCGCCATGTTGACTCCGTCAGAACCACTTGCACGCCTGGGCCATTTCCCAAGCTACTGCCCACAGGGACCCGTGGTCAGCAGGCAAACGCCCTGGGGAGCCTTTTTACCCTGCTACCTGGGACTGGGGAATGCTGGAGAGGCCTGCCAGAGCCACGCGCCACGCTGCCGCGCTCCCGGGTCCCTCGCAGGCTGGAGCTTTACGTCGCCCCTCCCCACTGTTTAATCCAGCCTGCGGCTGCGCACTGGGTTCCACCCCTGGGGCTAGGCTGTTCCTGACAGGCGAGGAGTGAAAGCCCGGGGGCCGTGCTGCCCGCTCCGCCCCACAGGATCCCTCAGCTTTTGGTTCCAGAGATAATATCTGGAGGATAGAGAAGGAGACGGAAAGCAGAGAGAGAGCTTGAAGGTAAAAAAACTGGGCTTTTAATTCTGGCTGGGCTGCACCGCTGAAGAGGGGCTGGGTCAGGCCGCTCGGGTTCCACAGAGCCCTCCCTGGCTGCGCGCATCAGGTGTTCTCAAAGAGACAGGACAGAGTGGGGCCGGTTTTACTCACGATTTTGAAGTCTTCCTCTCCTGCTATACCTCTTTCCTGGCTGTACCCCCTCTTCTGGTGTACCCCTCTCATGGCTGGTTCGCCAAAATGTAATATTGGGGTTCAGGGTGCCCTTAGCTCCCCTGAGAGGACTTTTCTCCAGGTTCTTGGCCTCCTCCCCTCTCAAGAATGAGAGAGGTGACCACGGCGCCCTGCTCAGAAAATGCTGGACTCAAAAGTGTTTGTAGAAAGTGATTTATTTAGAGAGAGAAAGAAACGAGAAGGAGAGAGAAAGAAACAGCTAACTTTCATACTGAGTGAGAGAATCCAGAAAGATGGAATCCAGGAGAGGAAAGCAGCTTCCACCCTGAGTGGAAGGGAATAGAGAGAGATGGAGTTTAGGAGGGGAAGACAGGCTTCCACGAGACAGTGTGGAAGGCAACTCCAGAGGGGAAATCCAGGAGAGAGAAATCCGGCTTCCACGAAGGGAGTGCTCGTGGAAGGGAACCCAAACATGGAGTCCAAAGGAGTGTGGAAGAAGGGGACTTTTAACCTGGGAGGAAGCCCCACCTTCTCTAAGACCCCAGGCCAATGAAAGGAATTCCTTAGAACTTCCACTGGAGTGACTGACTCTTAGTTTCTTCCCACTCCCTCGAAATTCGAACGTAAACCTTAAATCTCCTGGATGGAGAGAGATGGGAAGGGGCATGGTGCTGGGAAGTTCTTGCCCTTAACACTACGCCCCCTTGTGGACCCGGAAAGAGAACACATTCCCTCAGAGTTGTGTGCCACTCTCCCAGCATGCCGGTATGTTCACCATCCTGAAAGTTCTGTGAACCCTGTAGTTTAGAGATCTCTGTTGAGATTTCATTTTGGAGGCGTTATAAATTATCAAACTAAATCCAGCTGTCCCATCTCTGGAGGAAGGAGTTGAGGTTAAAAGTTTCAAGTTTCAATCGTGGTTTTTGTCTTTCAGTAAGTAGCCCCCATCCTCAAGAATGGGGGTTAATTCATTAGAATATTTTATAGGCATAATTATTTAAACCATCGGCCACTGGAAATTAACTCAACATCTGGCTTCTCTCCTCTCCTGGTAAGGGGGTAGAGGAAGTGAGACCTGAAATTCTAACCCTCCAGTCACATGGTTGGTGCCTCTGGCAACAATTTCGTGTCCTGAAGCTCCCTAGGGGCCCACCACCAGTCGCTCATTAACATCATCTCAGGTATGGTTGAAAGAGGTTTACTAGTGATATGGGAGTGCTGGGAAGGGAAGAGTGTGGTGGGGTTAACTGAGCTGGTTAACACAAGCCGCCTATAGATGGCAAACTAAAAGAGCACCCTGTAAGACACACCCACTGGCGCTGTCAGCATTCACACCTAGACCCTGCAGTGGGGTCGGAGCCCTATAGCCTGCCTCTCTGTATGCTCCCATTGAGATTTGACCAGCAGGGCACTGAAGAAGCAAGCGACACCCCCATTGCAGTCCTAGAAAGGGGGACAAGGGAACTTTGCCCATTTCATTAGGGATAACAAAAATGCTTTTGTTCCTTTTATTACTTAAGAAATCACAAGAGTGTTAGAAGCTGTGTATCAGAAACTAGAAACAAAGACCAAATATGTATTTCTTATTACATCACATATCACAGATATATACTTTCTCTAACACCTTTAGTTACATTGTTAAATTTACCATTTGTTTTTGAATTTAACAATTGACCACTGCTGAGTGCTTTTTCTACTGGCTTTCTCTGGCACTCACATTCCACACCCAAATGAATATATAAGAATGAGTCAAGTCATGAATTTCTAATCTGCTCCATTAAACTTAATTTTTTTATATACCAATTCAATACTGTCTAGATTTTGGAAGGTTTGTGAGTGGTTTGAGGTTAAATTGTATATATCCTCTTACTTTGTTCTTATCCAAGACAGCTTTTACTACTATGGATAGTTTGCATTTATATCTACCTTTTATGGTATATTTTGCAATTCATGTTCATATATTTTTTAAAGCCTTCTGGAAGTATAATGGGATTGCTTTAAATCAATAAATCAATTTGGTGAGAACTGACATCCTAACAATATTGAGCTTTCTAATTTTTGACATTACTACAGTATTCCATTTATTTCATATATTTTTCTTAAGCTACTGTGCTTCAATATTTATAATAGTTGCTTTAAAGCTTTTGCCTGTTAACTTCATCTACTTCATCTCAGTGTTATTTTCTCTTGACTAATTCCTTCTTACTTAGAAGTCTCATTTTCTCATTTCTTACTTCCACTGATTTTAAATTATATGCTGGGTATTGTGGATGCCGGAGTGTCCTTAAAAAAAAAAAAGTGTGTTTTTGCTCACAGGAAGTTAATGAATCAGATTCATCTATATAACAAGATTTGTGTTTAAGCTTTCTTAGAGTCTCGATTAGTGCAGGTACTCTCAGTCCTTGTCCAAAGACCAAATGGGACATTCTTACATTTCTGGAATTCCTTCTCTTTACAGCTTCCATCTCTTTGATACTTTACGCTCCATGTTCCTTCAGCCACAGCAGCCTCACGTTCTGGTGGCTGCTTCTATTGCTGATGAGGATATTACATTCTGCTTGAATTCAATCTCTTTACAGCTTATTTTGATTATGTTCCCAGAAAGAAAGCAAAAGCAATTCTAAATCTTACCTTGTGTGTTTTCTCTCTAAAATAAGACCGCAACTCTGTTCTGACAGTTGTACAATACCTGAAAACTGGTGTCATGTATTTTTTTTTATATTCTTACTTATTGTGGGAATGGTGGTTCTATACAAGTTACCATATCATGGTCCAAAGAACAATTATGCTGTTTTACTTATTCAAAACTTATTTCTAATATTTATTATTAGAAATTGGCTAATTAAAATATAATAAAGCATACTGCAATATAACTAAAATGATATTTTGTCATAGAGCATCTGCAACTACATAAAAATTACAACACATTTTTTCCAGACAAAAATATTACTTCCCAAAGAACTAATAAAAAACAACACAACAAAACAAGTCAGTCTGAAAGCTTTCCTAGTAAAACTTGTCTCATAACTTTACTGATATTAGTTCTCAGGTGACTAATCTATTTTAAGAGGGTTCATTCTTTATTGAATGAGTTTTTTTGAATTCCCCCCTCTCTCTCTCTGTCTCTCTTTCTCTCTATATATGTGCACGTGTGTGTGTGTGTGTGTTTGTGTGTGTGTGTGTGTGTGTGTGTTTGTATACACATCTCCAGAGAGAATCAAGAGAGAATTGTTGAAGTTTATATGAATGTAGGTACCTCACAGATCTTTTCATTTTACCATAGCCTTCATCTCACCAGATAATTTAATCATAAGCAGAAATCTCTTGTTTTGGTTAAATTATTTGTTTCAAGATCAATTCTAAAAGCTCTTCCTGAAAAGATTTAATTCGTATGCACCTGAGTTAGATAATTCCAATATTTTAAACCACATTAAGTAGATAATGAAAAGGCCACTGATTGGAAAAAATTCAAGCTTAAAACAGGATTATTATTTATTTCCTTATATTGTTAAAATCCTAATGAATCAATGCCAAGTTTCAATCAAAATGCATATAGGTAGGAGAAAAATGGCAATATTTTCAGTTGTTCATTTTAAACCTCTTGACAAGCAGGAATATTAAAACTTTTCAAATCTTGATAATATAAAGCATTATATCAAGGTTAATAATCATAAAAGTTAAGAATTGTTTGGAAAATTACTTTGTTGCAAAGCAACAAATTAGAAAGAAAAGTAAAGCACTGGTAGAATACAATTGAAAGCAAAATGATGCTATCAATAAATGCTCTGTCTCATTGCATTAATATTATTAATAAAAAGAGGAAAAGTAACTGACAATATTTTTTGTAACACAGTACAGAATATCTTGAGTGAATCCTTCATCTTTCCACCTATGTTGATTATAAGTTGAAAGGGAAGGTAACCTGTTTCTCAAAACTTTTCTTTTTATTCTTATTATCCCTTTTTGTTCTTCAACCAGGAATTATTTTTGTTTTGCGCTCATTAAGGAGAGGTATTAGAAGGCTTACACAGCAGCACAAATACAAACCATTTTTGTATAGCAACAACTGTTAGAATAATATTTCTTCCATATTTCATTGACTTAGAACTAGTCTCTATTTGGTAAAGCATTTACATTATTCACTTTTTTTTCAGTAGTTTTTACCTGAAATTGTATGAATAAAATTCTAGGAAAACACTGTTCTAGAAGCAAATAAGTGATCAATAATTTGTATATAATCTTATAAAATGCTTGTAGTAACAAGTAATACTGTGGCCCTGGGTTGGGAAGGTCTTTAATAAGGACATCACTCTAGTCCAGCACTGAGCCATGATTTTATAATTGGTTGAAAGACTCCTTTAAAACTACATTCTCAGCAGCCTTTTCATGGTTGGTTCACTTGTTTTCCAATACATATAAGATTTAATTCAGGGCTTTCAGGTAAAAGGAGATAACTAGGGTTTTCTAAGTATAAGATTGTACTATCAGCAAACAGTCAAAATTTGACTTTCTCTTTTCCAATTTGGATGACTTTTATTTCTTTCTCTTGTCTAATTGCTCTGAGTAGGACTTCCAGTATTATGTTGAATAAAACTGGTGAAAGTTGGCATCTTCACCTTGTTTCAGTTCCTTGGGAGAAGGTGTTCAACTTTTCCCTACTCAGTACAATGTAGTCTGTGTGTTTGTTGTTTATGAATTTTATTATTTTGTGTTATATTCCTTCTATGTCTAGTTTGTTGACAGTTTTTATCATGAAGCATTGTTGAATTTTAACAAATGCTTTTTCTGCATCTATTGAGATGATTAGATGATTTTTGTTTTTAATCCTGTTCATGTTGTGTATCATATTTACTGATTTGCATATGTTGAACCATCCTAGCATCCCTAATTAACCCTACTTGATCATGGTGTCCTCCCTTTTAGATGTGCTGTTAGATTTGTTTTGCTAGTATGTTGTTGAGTATTTTACAATAGCTATATAAAAAAATAAACTAGGAATATATTTAACCAAAGAGGTAAAAGATTTCTACAAAAAAACGTATAAAATACTGATGAAATGGATCATAGATGACACAAACAAATGGGAAACCTCCTATGCTCATGGATTGGAAGAATTAATATTATTAAGATGACCAAAAGCAACCTACAGATTCAATGTAATTCCTCTTCACTAGCATCATTTTTCACAGAAGTAGAAAAAAATCCTAAAATTTATATGAAACCAAAAGAGAGCCCAAATAGGCAAAGCAATCTGAAACAAAAGGACAAAGCCAGAAGCATTGCATTACCTTACTTCAAATTATAGTACAAGTCTATAGTAACCAAAACAGCATGGGACTAGTATAAAGACACAGAGATTAATGAACAGAATAGAAAACTCAAACATAAAGTCACATACCAAATAGCCAAGTGATGTGTGACAAATTATACCAAACATTGCTATGGAAGGGACACCTATGCAATAAATAGTGCTGAGAAAATTGAATAGGCATCTGTAGAAGAATGAAACTGACCTCTATTTCTCACCAGATACAAAAACTAACTCAAGATGGGTTAATTACACATGTAAGACTCTAAATTATAAAAATCCTAGAAGAATACCTAGGAAAAACTCTTCTGGACATTGGCCTAGCAGCAAATAATTCATGACTAAGCATGAATTCAAAAGCAAAGTCAACAAAACAAAAACAGACAAATGGGATTTAATTAAACTAATTTGTTCTATGTATCTAATAGAGGGTGAATATCCAGAATCTATGAGGAACTTACACACCTCAACGGAAAAATAAATAACGTCATTAAAAAGTGGATAAAGTATATGAACAGGTATTTTGCATGAGTCATATAAAAAACCAGTCAGCATATGAGAAAAATGTTCAACATCATGAATCATCAGAGAAATGCAAATTAAAACAACACCATAATACCATTTTATACCAAATAGAATCACTATGATAAAAATGTTAAAAAAGTAAAACCACAAATGTCATCAAGAATGAAGAGAAAAGGGAACCCTTAAACCCTGTTGATGGGAATGCAAATTAGTACAGCACCTGTGGAAAAGAATATGGAAATTTGTCAAAGGACTAAAGACAGAAATGCAATATGATTCAGAAATCCTACTACTGAGTATCTACTCAAAAGAAAAGAAATCATCATATCAAAGATGCCTACACTGGTTATATGTATCACATCACTATTCATAATAGCAAAGATATGGGACCCAACCTAAATGTCCATCAGCAGATGATTGCATAAAGAAAATGTGGTGTGTGTGCGTGTGTATGTGTATATATATATATAAATACACATATATGTATGTACACACACACACACACACACACACACACACACACACACACACACACATTACAGAGTACTAGTTAGCCATAAAAAGGAATGAAATCATGTCTTTTGCAACAACAGGGAGGAAACTGGAGGCCTTCATCTTAAGTGAAGTAACTCAGAAACAGAAAGTCAAATACCACATGTTCTGATTGATAAGTGGGAGATAAATAATGTGTACACATTGACAGAGATAATGAAGTAATAGAGCTTGGAGACTCAGAAAGGTAGGAAGGAGGTGAGAATGAGAACTTACTTAACGGGCACAGTGTACACTGATTTGTGATGGTTACACTAATTGCCCAGAATTCACGATTATGGAGTATATCTATGTAAAAAATCTGTACCAATATGAAGAGAAAAAATAAAGTAAAAAATAAAAAGGAGATAATGGAAACATTTCACCTTTTCCTGTAATGAATTCGCCATTATTTTCTCTTTTAAATTTTCCCACATATTCGTTTTCTCCTATCCCAAAAATGTTCTCAATCATTAGGAACACACAGTGCATTCAAGAAAGTGCATTCAAATGTGAGTAGAATTTTTAAATTGCCTACTACTTTCCCCTGCTTATAATCAGAAGTGAAGGCTGGTGACAGGAAAGAAAAGTGGCTAAGTTTTCATCAGTCACTTGAAAAATATTCTTGCCAGTGACAAAGTGAGATATTTTCAAGACTGCTCTCCAAAAGAAAAAATAAAAATGAAGAAAAGATTCCAAAAGAGGGCAAAAAGTAGATAGAAAAAGTAAATCTATGAAAATCAAAGCGCTGTGCTGACACCTCGTGCATGAAACCTTCTACCACCCACAATAAATCATTCTCTCTTAGTTGTTACAGTACATTGCTTTTTCTTTTAGACTCTTCACTAATTTCAGTTTGGTTTGGGGTATGGTTAATTTGCTGTTTCTCTCCCATAGGAAAGTAATAGTTTAAGCTCTGTACTTATTAATCTTTGTGCCTCACTTCCCTTCATGTGTTACATAATTCAATAAATTTTGTTTTGTTGAATTGAAGTAAAATATGTCAAGGTTCACACACAGAGTAGGATAAAGTAAAGCAACATCAGAAATCCTGGTACTTATTTCTTTTTAATTATAAAAGAAATTCACTGTTCGCAATTAAAATCTTAGGTCTTTAAAATGAAGAAGTATAAAAAGATGACTGCCAGATCTTTTAACATCATTAATATGTTAATATACATTTTTCCAGATCAGGTGCTTAAAATATATATATATATATATAATGTATACCCACATACATGTACACACACATACATACATACACACATGTATACATACATATGTACACACATATGTACGCACACATACATATACATACATAAACACACACACAGAAGAGAAATATATATATATATAATCTCTTTGTGGCTTCTGATTAGTTGATGGTCCACAATTCACTGCTCAAATGCACACTCACATATTATCTCAGCGAATGCTTTGTTGCAGGCACTAATCAGAGGGTCACCAGTGCACAAATGAGTGAAAGGGGGCTGACCATCTATCAAAAAACACTGCATTGATTAATTGTAAAATCATGTACACTTTAAAGTATAAATATGGACAAAGTGCTATTGCAGTAAAGCAAAGCAAAAAGGATTCTAAATAAATCAATGTGAAGGAGCATATTCTCTATAGTCTGATTGGGTTGGGCATGCTATTTCACAAGCCACACAATCCCGTTTTTCTTTCATTTTAAAAACTTATCCAGCTTATTTAAGTAAATATTGATAACTGATGTATTCTATTTAGTTTTCAATAAATAACAGGACTTGGATAATTGTTTTACAGATAACCTCATTTAATATTCAAAACAACCTGTGGATTAGGTGCCATCATTTGTATTCTGTAATTGAGGATTTAGAAATTAGAAATATTAATGAACTTGCTCAGGATCTCTCCAATTTTTCACTAGCAAAATTAAAGAAAACATCCAAATCTGTCTGACATCAAATCTATGATCTAACCTACTACCTTAAATTGCCTCCCTAAGTAATAAAAACTGCCTCATTGAGTTTCACAGATTATTTTTTGTTAAAGATCAAATTACAGATATACATTAAAGCAAAATCCCTTATACTTAATTATATTCTAATACTTAGTAAAATGGAATAACTACATATGGAATTTTTTTAAAGCAAAGAATAGTCAAATTTCCCCTGTATAACTATATTAAATATAGTCTTAATTCTGTTCAAAATGTTAAATAAATAACCATCTGGAATTGTACTATGAAATATTTATGGTTTTTAAATGTTTCACATGGAGAAAAGAGGCAACTATAACTAATGGGTGAGTATTGATAAAAAATTATTTGCACCACCTAAGCTGTAAGATATATTACAGCCAATACAAATGTTTCTTCACTACATGCTTTTAATATTTAACCAAGGAATGTCAAAAAATATACGAGTAACTAAGAAAAATTATATTGAAAATTAAAGAGTGTGTCTATAGTCACTTTTACAAATCTATAAGGGAATAAAATAGGATGAAAATTATCATTGATTAAGGAAAACTTGGCTGACAAAGGTCATAGGAACAGAGTAAAAATATTTCTTAGTGAGAGATATCTGATTCATTATGTTTAGCAAACAATGCAAACTACAAGATGTGTTACTTATCTGGTACATAATTTTATGATGGTTTTAGCATAAATTTTCAATGCTAACTTCTATGTAATCAAAAGAGTTAGTGTGTAATATGTATACAAACTCAGGATTAAAAAAAAAATCAGGTGTACCAATTCATTTTATTAAAAGAAAATCGTGAGAGAAAAGTCTAAGCAACTAAACTAATTGTAGCATTGACTTTATATATGTATTAGTAGAGAATACACAAATGTACCAATTTGATGTAGCATAAAAACAAAAAAACTCTGGAATATGACACTTCGAAGTAAAATAAAAGAATACCTTCGAACCATGAAATATTTTGTGCAAAGTATTTAAACATAAAAATATAATATTTTTGTGCTTCAGATAAATTGCTTTTATTCCCCTCTTCCACAAGAACCACATATTCCCAAAATACTTAACTAGAAAAAAATAGCATGATAAAGATATTTATCTTCTAACTTGATCAAATAACAAAAGATCATATGATCAGAAATCACATTAAGTTGATAAAATTCTAATGTAATGAGGCTTGATGTTCTCTTATCTTAAAAGACTCAAATATTGACACTAGCTCAACACTCTTGGTACCGTGTCAGCTTCTAAAATGACAAACATCGTATTTAGGTTGTTTCAAAGTTAATTGCAGTTTTGGTATGACTTTAAATGGCAAAACCGCAGTTACTTTTGCACCAACCTAATAGGTAGGGAAATCGCCTTAGCCTAAAGTTCTCAATTTATAGATAAAGAACACTCAAAGATGTCAAGTAAGTCTTTCAAGGTCATGTGGTGAATTAATGATAGTATTTGTATCACAGCTTAAACTTCCTGACATTTAGTAGTGAGATCTTACCACTTAAACAGTAGTGCTCTTTCTTTCTTTTTCTTTTTTGAGAGCTTCTTACTCTGTCGCCCATGCTGGAGTGCAGTTATGTGATCTCAGCTCACTGCAACGTCCGCCTTTCAGGTTCAAGCTATTCTCCTCCCTCATTCTCCCGAGTCTCTGGGATTACAGGTGTCCAGCATCACGCCTGACTCATTTTTGTATTTTTAGTAGAGATGGGGTTTCATCATGTCGGCCAGACTGGTCTCAAACTCCTGACCTCAGGTGATCTGCTCGCCTCAGCCTCCCAAAGTGCTAGAATTACCGGCATGAGCCACCGCACCTGGCCAGTACTCTTTCTTTGAAGGACTGAATTTAAAGAATCCAGAAGGTATATTTATAGATATCTGTGACAAGCTTAAAAAGTTTTCTCTCCATAAAAGGCATTTATAATTTGTTTTGTGGCAATATTATTTTAAATAGAGTAATATATAAAACCAAATACTAATTCAATTTAAACGTAATATATCTGTGATTGATCTCTCCTGATGCTCTTTGTCTTAAACATACCAATTGTTTGTTCGATGCCATACACTTGAACTTAATAGGTCTTTCTTAGCTATGTAAAATAAATATAATGTGTGGCTTTACTAAAAATTCTGTCACAGGTATATGTAACACAAAAATTTCAAATGATATTGAATCAAGAAAATATGTTCTAGTTTACAGTTATTACTCTAATAAATGTAATTATTATGACTGATCTAATAAAAAATGAGTACAATGGGAGAATGATTTTTGAACAGTACTTTGTACATGAGACTGTAGATATAGCTATTATGCTGTCTTCTAAAATTTTTCTTCAGTTGTGTCGTCTCCATTGAGTGGGAGCACCAGTGATTTTGTGGATATTGGCATAGTTTATAAAAAACAAGCTCTAGCATGAAGAATTTCCCTTTTGACCTTCAGTTTTTTTCTCATTTCTGCTATGATATGCAGGGTTTGCTCTGAAAAATTTAAGTTTGTATTTTGGTATCAAATTGAAAATATATTCATTAAAGTGTAGCAGTGAATAAAGCAGTCATCTCACTGTAGGAGATGAATTTATTTGCTGTGGCAGATAGTTAAAAGGAGATGATATTCCTAATCCCCAAGATGCCACATCACTACAGAAAAAATTTTCGGCTAAATTTATTAGCATCATGTTTGTTTTAAATCTTCATTTTATTTTACTTCATATTCTCCTTTCTGTTTTCTCTCTTATTTCTTTTTTTCTTGGCATGGATTTAGTTTCTTCATATGCCCTAGATAGTCACTAAAATAATAAAATTTTGAAAATTCCTAGCTTTTTTATATTGAAACAATTAGAAGCAAGAGGAAACCTAAGCGATAATTATTAACTAGACTTTCAAAGTAGGAACAACAAAAAAAATCTTCCAAATATAAACTTGGCTTATCTCTAGGTTACCCTATGCTAACTGTATTTTAATGTTTCTGTGTTAAAACATTCACCTAAAGCCATATGTATATCAAACTGAGATGCATAAAATCTCACAACGTCAATTACTGCCATGTGAAAACTTCGTGACATTCAGAAGGATCAGAAAACAAATTTTTTAGGTCATAGTGCCACTTGAAAATTTGCTAGCTAATGCTCTAGAAAGGTAATTGGTTCATCTTCAAAAAAAACAAAAAAAATCCATCAGAAATAATACCAAACTCTAATTATTGCTCAAAATACAGCAATTTTTGTAGAAGACTAAAAACATTATTGAGAATTGCACAGATAATTTATTCACCATCATAAATTTATTTAAAAGCATTATGAATAAATGTATCCATATATATTAGAAATTAGAAGGGTTGAGTTAAACTTATTCACATATTCTACCTTTTTGAAATTGAGTATTTTGATTGGTTTTTAAAAAATATTTAATGGTTTTATGTTTGTATATGTTTTGAATGAAAGAGTGGTTGCTGATTTATGAACGCTTACTGAACTACTAAAAGAAGTAGTGCTTAAAAGTAGTTTTTCTATACTTGCTAAAAACTCATTTATTATTTCATTATATGTCTGTATTAAATAAGTAGCACCACAACAACAAAAATCTTGAAAGCTTCTGGAACTGTAGGAACCTTGTACTATATTCTCAATTTTTCTTTTTCCTTTATTTATTTATTTATTTATTTGAGACGGGGTCTCGCCTTGTCGCCGAGGCTGGAGTGCAATGGCGCCATCTCAGCTCACTGCAACCTCCGCTTTCCAGGTTCAAACTACTCTCCTGTCTCAGCCTCCTGAGCAGCTGGAATTATAGGCACCTGCCACCATGCCTGGCTAATTTTTGTATTTTTGGTAGAGAGGGGGTTTCACCATGTTGGCCAGGCTGGTCTCGAACGCCTGACCTTCTGATCCGTCTGCTTCGGTCTTCCAAAGTGCTGGGATTATAGGTGTAAGCCACCAAGCCCAGCTATTCTCAATTTTTCATAAGATAAAATTGAACATAATAAATTTATATACTAAATAATCAAATGCCTAAAATTTCTGTTGACAATGGAAGTCATTGCAAAACAAAATCCAAATTATAAATATATGTGTGCATATGTATGTTTATATAAATATGTGTATATATATATATTTGTTTATAAAACATCTACACTAAATTGAACATTAGAAGTACAATTCATTGTCTTTAAATGGGAGAATTTTACTATTGCAGTCAAGTTATCTTTTCTGTCATACAAAATTCTATGACTTTTTAAAGACAGTAAAAATGTCATTATTTAATGATAACTTTCTCAGGATTCCCTCTTATCTCCACACCCACAATCAGTATTTCCTTTAGATATTCTGTACCTTTTTCTATTAAACTATCAAACTACATTGTAGTTACTTAGTTGTGAATTTCTTATTTCCAAAGTTGTATGGATTACTTTAAGTCCTAGGGCGATAATTATATTTCTCACATATAAGTGAATATGTCTTTTATATAGTTGGAAATATACATATTATTAAGTAAAAGTGTGGATATATAACAAATGACGTTGTTGGTAAGGAAGTCAGACTTGGCCTCCAACAACTGTGACTCCCAGTCCAGTGAGTTTTTCCCATGTATCCAGGCAACTAGAATAACTGGGAAGTAAAAATTCACAGAGGTGAAGGAAAGTGTATTATTTTTTGGACTTCAAGAAATTATATTACTTTTTAAATCACTATTTCACACTGGTTGTATTTCATAAATAAGAAATTTAATTTGCATTTATATAATCAAAACCTAATTTCCACATTTTGGCTGATTTCTTTTTTTTCTACGTATTTTAACATGTCCTAGTATCTCACTTTTTGAACTTGTTCATCATTCACTATCCTGTTATTCTCTTCTTAGCAATCAGCACCTTTAAATTCACATTGCTAACTTTACAATTACATAATAATTACGTATATTAATATTTTATTTTCTAGTTATAATTAGATATAATATATATATAGATATATATGATATATATTAAAGTATATGTAATATATAATGACATATTATATATAAAGTATATATGGATATAATATATACTATATATATTAAGTGTGTGTGTGTATATATGTATATATATAAAATATATATTATACTCGAAAAGATACCATCTAGGGATTTCACAAGTATAGGTAATAAAGATGCTGTCTGGATACGGGAGCTTTTCAAAGCCTCTGAAATTCGACGGGGAAACTCTAACACATACATGTGCTTTTTGCTTCCCAGGACACAGGGACACCCCAGCTGTGAGCAAATAGAAAATTTAGGAGTTGAGTTTCAATAACAGTCCCCTTGATTTCACAGGTACAAAAATACATATCATCTCCAAAGAAAACCACCACATATGGGCTTCATTTAGTTTGAGCATCAAAACACACAAGGTCAGAATATTAACACCAGCAATCGTTGTATTTCATTAAAAAGTGCACCTTCAGAAAACATAGACATTTTTTAAAAAGTTTTGGCTCCACTCAGTAAGAGATAAAACAAAACTTGATTTAATGTTTCCCTTTAATTAAAACATCCATCATTTGATTTCCTGGTGTCAAATGAGAACAATTTGGCTTAATGCTAAAGAGATCTTAAATTAATTGGAAGATAAATTCTTTCACTTTTATGTTTAGAGAAAACGAACCTAATCCAAATCCAGTGCTTCATTCTGGCTTTCAATGTTTTTAATAATCTGGCTTCATCTATTCTTTCAACCCTTCTCTGCCATTATTATCCAGTATTAAATCTCCAATCTAGTCAGGCAGAATTCCATAGCCATCTAAATAAGGGATTGGGACATTGTGGCCCACTGCCAAAATCTAGTTCATTGACTCTTTCTCTCTCTCTCTCTCTCTCTATATATATATATATATATATATATGTATCTATATATATATAGTCCTCCAGCTAAAAATTTATTTTTAAAACAGTTTTATATGGCTGGGGGGTGGGGGAAGAAAAAGTATATGACAGAGGCTATGTGTAGTTTACAAAGCCTACAGTGTTGACTATCTGGCTCTTTACCTAATATGCATGTCTCTATGTCTTCATTATTGTCATTTCTCTGAAACCATGGTCGTCTTCTCCATGTTTCTGCCACATTATGTATCAACATTCTTTAAGACCAATTTTTATTCCTCACCTCCAATATTCCGTAAGATATAATCTCCTATATCAGTCTAGGACTGGTATATATTAATCTTGGCTCTGCAAAGAAATTGTAAGGTCCTGAATGGGCTAGAAATGTGCACCAATGAAGCGAACAACAAGAATATAACATAGTACGATTTACTAGTGAGTACTTATTGCCTATTAAAATCATGCCTTTGCAATCTTTATATATATAGTGATTTTATATATTTTTGACTTCTTTCTTGTCTACTTAGGGACTAAAGACATCCTTCTCTCTAGCCTAAAGTCACTCAAAAATGATAAATAATCTCAAGAAAATGTTAAATCTCTTCTCTCTCCAGTTCTTGAAGAATGTATTAAGCATAACGGAATGTTTACATAGAGGATATTAATTCAACGCTTTACCTTAGTGGATAGTTTCTTTTTCTATTTGTGTGAATAAAGGACATGGCATTGATAACAGAAACAAATAGTTCTTATTTCATTCATTCTCCATGTTACATTGAGTTTAACTTTTTATTTCAAGTCAATCTTCTTATGATATTGTATTGATGGTAATATTAAAATAAGATTACATTCATTGCTTGCAGTTTCTCCTGTCAAGAGATTTGTGAAGCAAGCTAAAAGACTGGAAACAATTTTTTCTACATTTATATGTTTTTTATTCATAGTTAGGAGGCAATATAGCATAATTATTAAGGGTAGAAATGTGAAAGTTAAACAGCCTATCATTAAATCCTTGTTCTTGTACTTATTAGCTTATACCTTTGGAAGATTAATCAGCCTGTCTTTGTATCACTTTGTTTTTCTGAATATTGAAGATAATAGCGCTGCCTACACAAGTAGTTTATAAGGACTAAATAAATTAATATTTGCATAATCCATGAAACAGTGTCACTTACGTAAACAAAAGATAGATTAATAGTCAAATAACATAAATCTCAAAAAATAAGCTTTAATTAGTATTTTTTGAAGAGCATGAATAGCATTTTAAAAACCCAAATAATTCACCCATTTGGCATAATAAAATATTGGTAAAATTATCTTATTATAGCTTCTCTTTCATTTTTATAATTAATTAATTTGTAAACATATAAGGTCAACATTTTCACAAATGTTACTCTTCTAAATTGTATTACATGGTGGGGGGATGAAAACAAGACCAGAAATGATAAATTAAATGTTTATTAATTTTATAGGATAGGTGATTTATCATTTTGGGTCTTCAAAACAGTCTCTATCTTCTTAACCAATAAAAACTCATGGCATAAATTTTAGCAAACCAGTTAATCTTTCTTAAGTTGCTTCTTCATCTGAATATTGAGAAAATGAATTATGTAGTATGGGGGGAGGGGAAGCACTAAATTATAAACCACATCTGAATTATAAATTCTGATTGTGCAATAAAATAGCTTTGTATTCACAGACCTGCCACTTGAACAGGACTACTATTTCTTCAGTTGTGAAATAGACTCTGATGTGGCTTGGCTGTGCCCCCACCAAATCTCATCTTGAACTATAGCTCCCATAATTCCCATGTGTTGTGGAAGGCACCCAGTGAATGATAATTGAATCATGGGGGCAGTTTCCTCCACACTGTTCTCATGCTAATGAATAAGTCTCCTGAGATCTCATGAGCTTATAAGAGGAGAGCCCTTTCACTTGATTCTCTCATTGTCTCTGGTTTGCTACTGTGTTAGACTTGCTTTTAATCTTCTTCCATGATTGTGAGTCCTCCCCAGCTACGTGGAACTGTAAGTCCGTTAAACTTATTTTTCTTTATAAATTACCTGTCTTGGACATGTCTTGATGAGAAGCATGAACACGGACTAATACAAATGCTAATCATACTCTAATAAAACTGATGTAAGAATATCAGAAAAGAACATCTCCCATAGAGGAGGTTGCTGAAAGTAGGCCTGACTCTAAAGATAAGGAATGTGGGCATAACTGCCATGTTTCTTTCTTATGAAATCTGAGAGAATTTAAAACATATTTCTCATAGGTGGGCAAATGCATTATGTAAGAAAGTTAGTGAAAATAGTTACACAGTAACTAGAAAGGCCACCACCAGGAAAAACACAATTAGGGATTCTGTATACAAAAATCAACTCAATAGGAATTAAACAATTAAACATGAAACCCTAAAACTATAAAAGCCCTGGAAGATATCCTAGGAAATACCATTCTGGATATCAGATGTGGCAAAGATTTCATGAAAAACATGCCAAAAGCAATTGCAACAAAAATAAAAATTGACAAATGGGACCTAATTAAACTAAAGAGCTTCTGCACAGCAAAGGAAACTATCCACAGAGTAATCAAACACCCTAAACATTGGAAAAAACAATTTGCAAACTATGCATCTGACAAATGTCTTATGTCCAGAATCCATGATCAACTTATATCATTAGAGAAATACACATCAAATCTACAATTGGATACTATCTCACACCAGTCAGAATGGCTATGATTAAAAAGTAAAAAAAATAACAGGTACTGGTGTGGTTATGGAGAAAAGAGAACATTTATACACTGTTGGTGGGAGTGTAAGCTAGTTCAGCCATTGCGGAAAGCAGCGTGGCTATTCCTTAAAGAATTTAAAACAGAATTACCATTCAACCCAGCAGTCCCATTTCTGGGTATATACCCAAAAGAATATAAACATCTCTACCATAAAGACACATGCACACAAATGTTCATTGTAGCACTATTTGCAATAGCAAAGATACGGAATCAACCTAAATGCTCATTAATAATATACTAGATACAGAAAATGAGGTACATATATACAATGGAATACTACATAGCTACAAAAACGCATGTCATGTCTTTTGCAGTAACATTGATGGAGCTGGAGACCATTATCTTAAGCAAACTAATGCAGGAACAGAAAATCAAATACCACATGTTTTCTCTTGTCAGTGGGAGCTAAACAACAAGAACACTTGGACACAAAGAGATGAAGAACAGACACTGGGGCCCACTGTAGAGTGGAGGGTGGGAGGAGGAGGAGGATCAGAAAAAGTACCTACCTATAAAGTATTATGCTTATTACCTGGGAGATAGGGTCCTAAATGGGCTAGAATTGTGCCTCAGTGAAGCAAACAATAAGAATATAATAATACAATAAGATTTACTAGTAAGTACTTACATACTGCCTTTAAAAATCATGCCCTTGCAATCTATATATCTATCATTTTCTTTTCTAGACCATTCTTGGTTTTGGAAACACTCCATCTCCCTCACATCTCTACCTGATAAATTTTGTTTTTCAGCCCTCTTATGTTTTTTAGAATTACCCCTATTTCCTCTGAGGTAACTTTTTGTTGTTGTTTTTGTTGTTGTTGTTGAGAGGGAGTTTCACTCTTGTTGCCCGGGCTGGAGTGTAATGGTGCGATCTCGGCTCACTGCAACCTCTGCCCCCCTGGCTCAAACGATTCTCCTGCCTCAGGCTCCAGAGAAGCTGGTATTACAGGTATGCACCACCATGCCTGGCTAATTTTTTTGTATTTTTAGTAGAGACAGGGTTTCTCCATGTTGGTCAGGCTGGTCTCGAACTCCCGAACTCAGGTTATCTGCCTGCCTTGGCCTCCCAAAGTGCTGGGATTACAGGCATAAGCCACTGCGCGGGATCTTGTATGGCTTCTTTATCTTGGCTGCTTTGATTTCCCTACTTCATTCATGTGCATGACTAAAGTCTGTTGTTGGAATAGGCAATCTGCATGATTTATTGTGAATTTTTGAGAACCCTCGAATAAACAGCCTTGAGAAGGATTCAGTGAGAAGGATTCAAGAGCTATTGATAGCAGGATTTTTTATGGACAGGTTAGTTGGGGGATTGATATTTGCCATATTTAAGAAGCTTTACTCTGGATATGAGCAATTTAAAATATTTCTACTTAGGATTGCCTTTTTTGTTTTGCTTTATCCTTTTTGAGAACTGCTTTGCATGCAGCTCACTTCCCACTCATGACCCAGCAGGACAGGTGCTCACTTTCTTTAGTGAATTGCCTTTGCAATTAGCCTAAGAACACAAATCATTGCTGATGTTGAGTCCTCTTGGAGAGAGAAAGGGTGATTGTTGATGAATTTTAAAACTTATTAGGACCGATCTGGAAATTGCTGCAATTAACACTTGTTTCTTAGGATGCAGCCTCATCTGCATCTTCAATTTAATCTGATAAATTCTTCTTTCTGTGTTTTAGAAGGTTCTCAGATTTTGTGATAGCTAGCTTTTGTTTCCCAGTTCCTTTTACATTTTCTAATGTTTGTTAGATTTTGGATAAACAGAGAGGTACATTAAATTCTTGGTTGGTATATTAGAGTTCTCCAAAGTAATAGAAGCAATAAGATATATGTATCCTATTTGGAACACTTTACACGTATAAATATTTTATATATTATAATATTTCAGATATATGAAATAATCAAATATTTGAAATATATACATATATATGTATAAAATATTTCAAACTCACACCTCAACCTTCAAACTCAGATTAGAACTACATCACCTCTTCTTGTGATTATCCAAGTTGCAGGCAGCAAATCATGGGACTTTTTAGTCTCCACAAGTGTATGAGTCAATTCCTTATAATAAAACATATATCTATAACTTATATATAATAAAGAAAAATTAAACTATAATAAAATAAAATAACATATAGCTTTTAATATATACACATGTATATATTAAATATATATTATATATATATAGTACATTACATTTCCATAGTACTATTTTTTTGAGATGGAGTCTTGCTCTCTCACAAGTTTTATAGTTTTATTCTGGAAATGAAGCAGTTTAAAATATTTTTTTTTTTCTATTTAGGAATGCCTGTTTAGTTTTGCTTCATTATATTTATAGTTATGTGACTCATTTAATAAACATTTGAGAATGTAGTATTTATGTCTTCTCATATGATTGTGATTTGGTCTATTTCTTTTTATTTTCTTTCAATTTAAGAGAGAAATTTTGAAAACTATGCTATTGGGGTGAATATTGGACCCAATATTGGTGAATATTGGTGAAAATCTTCCTGATGGATTAAGTTGGCTATCATTGTGATATATCCCTCTTTATTTGTAGTAATACCTCTTGCTTTATATATTACATTGTTGAGTGTTCTATTTTGACTAATATTCTACTTCATCTAGCATTACTAAACTACTATAGTTCTATTAAGTTAGGTCGCTTCTTCCATCTTTTTTCTTGGTTTAATTAGGATTCATCATATATTTTACATTTTTCCTTTATTAATTTTAAGTTATATTTTACTCTTTTTCTAGTGATTATCTTAAAGATAATTGCTTGCCTTTTTACTATATAATAAAAATGTTTATTTTAACTACTCATTATACTAGAACTTCAGAGCATTTAAAAATATTTTTCTCCTTCTTTCATTCTGGATTATGTTCATTTGCATATATTTTATAACCCAACATTAAAATCACTATTTCTGATAATCAGTATTTTTTTATATCTACTATTTTAATTTTTTCTGGAAGAATCTATTTTGGTGGGTATAGAGTCCTAGTTTGGTGCAATTACCTAAATGAATTTTGCAGTTTATTTAGTTTTCTAGATGTTCTCATATAGAATTTGATTGGTCTACACAAAGCACTCCATCTTACTTGGAAATGAAAATTGGAGCACATTAATTTACCTTCCGTTTATAATTTCAACAGAAAAAGAAGTCTCTGATTTTTGCAATTTAATCCATTGTTATCCTTTGTGTAATTATTTTCCTCTGAAAGGATAACTATCATTCTTGTTTCCTGGACAAACTGTTTTATTGCATTTCCTGAGATAAATTTTTTTCAATTATGATTTATACCTAATTAGTTTTCTATATATGCATGATAATTTTTATAGTTGTTTTATATTTGGCAAACTTTCTGATGTACTTTATTAAAATATTTTATAAATGTCTTGGTTGATTCCTTTTGGTTTTTACATTTTTCCATATTATTTACACTTTTATCTTTGAAGTAAGTATAGCTTTAAAATTATTACTAATTTTTTATCTTTCAGTTTATTCAAATAACTTGTAAATCTTCAAATGTTCTGTTAAAATTATTTCTGGATTATTTGTACTTTTTCCCCTTGTGGCTGTTCTAAATATATTTTTACAAGATTTTAGGTTTTTATTACTGATAAATGAGAAAATGTTTATTTTTTGTATACTTATAAGTGCATTAATTCTATTTATTGTTTTTGCTGATTGTCATAAGTTTTATATATAGATCATCATATCATTGACAAATACAGTTTATGTATTTTGACATGTGATTCAGCGTAAAAATATTAATTTTTAGATTTTCATATAACTGCTATGAATACAGTCAGTATTTTCACAGTATTTTTACTAAGTGTTGACATTTTGACCATTAAATTGTATCTCTTTACACAAAACATTTTGATTTGTACCACTTTAATATTTAGTGAAGATAATGCTACTTATGGCCATACATCACTTCATTCTTGAAACTGTAATTTAATCTAAGAGTAAGGTAGAGTACTTTAAATAATGTTTTGTTTGGCAGAAAGGGTAATTTTTAATAACATTTCCAAAAGTACACTTATTTTTAAATTTGAGTTACAAACCTTCAAAATATTGTTTTCACATCTCTGCCATCTTTGGATATTTATTACTACAGGTGATCTACTTGTTTCTCTTAGCAAGGCTTTATTTTCCTATAAAAATAAGGACAAATTTTTTGTTCTTCCACATCTTTAGTTAAAATTGTTGCTAATCTGGATTTAAATATTAGTTCAGAAAGTAGACAGAATAATAGACCCCCAAAGACTTCCACGTCTTCATCCCTGAAACCTGTGAATGTGTTACCTTAAACAGGAAAAGTTACTTTGCAAATGTAATTAAGCTAATGGTTTGGGGCTGGGGAGATTATTCAAGTGGATTATGTAAGTGGGCCAATGTATTCAAAAGTTCTCTACTTCCTGAAAAACTGCATCAATACCACATGCGTATGAGGTCGGGTTTCCCCATCTGCAGCTGAATTGGTTAACCAAAGCCTTTGCAGATGAGGAAACAAGTCCAGGTAGGGGAAGAAAGTTGGCTAACGTCAGCCAGTAAGTCAATGCAGAGGACAGCTCTCAACCAGGCAACAACCAAAGCCACAGTGTAGAGAAACATCAGGTGTGGGGTCCTCCACTCCATTTGTTAACCTCCTAGAATTAACCCTCTCTGCTGACCACACTGATCGACCTATTAGCAAGGCTGAGAATGATCAATGAACTACTCAGCTCCCTGTCCTGTACACATGTGATGATGGAAGGAAGGTCCCCAGACTGGCCCAGAGAGACATAGGAGGTATGCAGTATGCAGCAGCAATACAACTTCAGCTTGTCCCTACTCCCTACCAAATACAAGGACCTTTTTGTTTCCTGCATCGCCATTTTCTACCCTGTCTCCAGGATGTGACTGGCCATACCTGAAGGAGATTTTCCACCCACAAGAGCCACAGCTCTCTCCAGTGTGCCCCTCTCTCTCTCCAGTGGTCACGGAAAGGGGTGGTTCATGTTTCACCTGACCTCCATCCTCCTTTGCTACTATTGCCTGTTCTTTCAAAAAGTGTTAAATGATAAAACCCTTCTGAGTCCTCCCTGTTTCCTGTTCCTCTTATGTATACTAAAGTGTCCTATGTTTTGGAATTGTATTTGTCATATGAGTTTCCTCTGCCTCTTCAGGATGATGTGTCCCCTCCTTATGCTCCAGGTTCTCATACATGCTACATTTTCAGGCATTTGCCAATAGATTAAGTGATTGATGTAGCTTCAGAAGAGCTCATATTCCACTGGGTTGGAGAAGGTTTATGTCAACAGGTCATGTGAATATTTATATTTAAGAGCAATTCACATTGACTAGCTCCTTAAGACTGAGGATACATCTTCTAACTCCCTCCTTCCATGCTCTGTACCCATAAAATACATTTATAAAAATGAAAAAATATACATTCTAGAACTTTTATAATTCTTTTCTCTCTTGTCTACAAATATTACTTATGAAAAAAAAACCTACATTCATCCTGAACTTTACCCTTATTCATAATCTCAACATCCAGCAGCTTGCCAATTCCTTCATAATATTTCTGCACCTCTCAAACCTATTTGTATATAAATCTCATATCAATTTTCTCATTAATAATCTCACCTTGACCCTGGCCAGCTATTCTCCTTCCGTATGTTTATACTCTTCTTCAGTTTATCTCCTCCATCAGGGACAGGACATATTCATTTTAAAAATAAACTCATATCTGTCATTTATTTGCTGAATATCCTTCATAGTCCCACCTAGTGACCTACTAAATTAGAGAAAACAGCGCAGGAAATGAAAATGTACTATCAATACAATCTCATCTCTTCTTCTAAAGTATTGATATATACCTATTTACACATAAGAATTGCTCTCTTAGGCTTTACATTATTTACATTATAATGATAATGCAAAAAGTAGATGTATTTAGAGTATTAAATCCTATAATCTCCATTAATCCTCCAATTATAATCCCCCCAAATATACAATCTATGTAAATACAGTCTAACAGCTTTGCTCAAGTAGCTTCAAAATGAAGCTGTAATTCCCTTCTTCAATCCAAATTGCCAACTTAAGAAAACTCAGAACCTCAGATTGTTAAATCTCACAAAACTGGGGCTCTTCATCGGTACCAAAGGTGACTAACAATTCAAAATTGAAGAGATAACGGTAATTGTGATGCGTAAATGAAGCATAAAGTACAGAACTACCATCATCGCTCCTCAGGCTGTTTCTTGGTATACTAGAATGTGTAGTGGTTTGGTTTTAGCATACATGATCTCTAAGGGATGCATGCAACACCTCATTTATACAAAAGGGATCCATTTGTTTTTCATGAAATATCTACAACTTATATGCTGATAATTCCATAGTTTATATTACATTTTATAAGCAGCTACACAATAAATCCTAAAATGTGATGTTTGTTTTCCACACGCAGTGCTGAGCCGGCTAGGTGCATTCTGCAAAAGCATTACAAATACAAGAATTCCACCACCACTAAATACCCTGTATGTGTGTTTACCAGGAAGACTGTTATAGTGTTTGCAAAGGGATTCCACCAGATCTATCTTTTTCCCCACAGGTAAAGAGGGATCTTGCTTCAAACATTTCCTTTCTCACACGACTGTCTCAAAATTCCATAACATCTGTGGTTCATTATAACTAATTTTTTATTTATGTGTACTACCTGTCCACCTCACTGTCAATAATTATGGTATACTTAAAATTTTATAACATATCTTTTGTATAAAGTATTTTATAAATGTATAACTTACTGATTATTAGGAATACAAAATTTAACGAACTTCAGTGACAGAGGCTAAAATTAGACCATAGCATTTCTGATTTTTATATAGATATCTACTCTTATTTCAAGTCTCCTTTGGGATTTATGCAAATAAAGTAAAGATGATGATATAAATTTATAATTACATGGATCTTTTAGATTTCACTTATATTCAAATATTTTAACAGGGAAACACGTAAGTTAAAGAGGAAAGCTGCCTTTAAAATAGCATGTTTATAGGAAAAAAATGTATGCTTTAATATCAATTAGTGTTTATGTTTTTGTGATACCTAGCTTCTTTATGTTCTGTGTAAGATATGTATGTGTCCCTTATTTATTGTGTGACTTAAGTAGCAATAATCCTTCAGCTGGGCATGGTGGCGCGTGCCTGTAATCCCAGCTACTCAGGAGGCTGAGGCAGGAGAATTGCCTGAACCCAGGAGGCGGAGGTTGCGGTGAGCCGAGATCGCGCCACTGCACTCCAGCCTGGGCAACAAGAGCGAAACTCCGTCTCCAAAAAAAAAAAAAAAAAGTAGCAATAATCTTTCTGTACTAAAGGTAAGATCTACATCGAGCTTGTACTTTTCTTTCTGTTCTGCTCTTGGTCAAAACAAAACTTATGATATTTAATTTTAAGTATTTTGAGTAAGAGAACTTAATATTCTAAGAAACACCATGTTCTGATGAAATATTACTAAGAAAAAATAGCAATTGGTTCGATAACTTCCTTGTTAATAAAAAAAATTAAATTTTTCTTTCCAAAAACACACAGCTGATATGGTTTGACTCTGTCTCCATGTAAATCTCATCTTGAATTGTAGCTCCCATAATTCCCACATGTTGTGAGAGTGACCCAATAGGAGATCATTGAATTATGGGGTGGTTTCTCCTATACTGTTCTTGTAAGTGATTAAGTCTCACAAGATCTGTTAATTTTATACAGGGAAATCCCATTAACTTGGCTCTTATTCTCTCTTGCCTGCTGCCATGTAAGTCATGACTTCTGCCTTCTTCCATGATTGTGAGGCGTCCCTAGCCACGTGGAACTGAGTCTATTAAATCTCTTTCCTTTATAAATTACCTAATCTTAGGTTATGTCTTTATCAGCAGTGTGAAAACAAACTAATAGAGTAAATTTGTACCAGAAGTGGAGTGCTGCTGAAAAGATACCTGAATGTTCAAATGACTTTGGAACTGGGTAATGGGCAGAGGTTGGAACAGTTTGGAGGACACAGAAGAAGACATGAAAATGTGGGAAAGTTTGGAACATCCTAGAGACTTGTTGAATGCCTTTGACAAAAATGCTGATAATGATATGGACAATTAAATCCAGGCTGAGGTGGTCTCATATGGAGATCAGGAGCTTGGTGTGAACTGGAGTAAAGGTTACTCTTGCTGTGTTTTAGAAAAGAGACTGGTGGCATTTTTCCTCCCCTAGCGATTTCTAAAACTTTGAACTTGAAGGAGATGATTTAGGTTAACTGGAAGAATAAATTTCTATGCAGCAAAGCATTCAAGATTTGACTTGGATGCTGTTAAAAGCATTCAGTTTTAAAAAGGAAAAAGAGCATAAAATTTCAGAAAATTTGCAGCCAGACAATGTGATAGAAAAGAATCCCATTTCTGAGAAGAAATTCAAGCTGACTGCAGAAATTTGCATAAACAACAAGGAGCCAAATGTTAATCTCCAAGACAATGGGAAAAAATGTCTCCAGGGCATGTCAGAGAGCATTGCTGCAGCCCCTCCCATCATAGGCCAGGAGGCCTACTAGAAATAAATGGTTTCCTGGCCCTGGTCCAGGGCTCCCCTGATGTGTGGAGCCTAGGGACTTGGTGTTCTGCATTCCAGCTTCTCTAGCCATAGCTAAAAGGGGCCAGGCACATCTCTGGCTGTGCAAGCCCCAAGCCTTGGCAGCTTCCACGTGGTGTTGAGGTTTTGGGTACACAAAAATCAAGAATTAAGGTTTGGGAATCTCTGCCTATATTTCACAGGATGTATGGAAATGCTTGGATCTCCAGGAAGAAGTTTGCTGCAGGGGTGGGACCCTCATGGAGAACCTCTACTAGGGCAGTACAGAAGAGAAATGTGGGTTTGAATCCCTCACACAGAGTCCCAACTGGAGCACGGCCCAGTGGAATTGTGAGAAGAGGACCACTGTTATCCAGACTTCAGAATGGTAGATCAACCAACAGCTTGTAACGTGAACCTGGAAAAGCCACAGACACTCAGTGTTGGCCCATGAAAGCATCCAGAAAAGGGGCTGTACCCTGCAAAGCCACAGGGTCTGAACTGCCCAAGACCATGGGAACCCTCCCTCTTGCATCAGTGTGCCATGGATGTGAGATATATAATCAAACGAAGTCATTTGGAGCTTTAAGCTTTGAATACCCCACTAGATTTCGGACTTGCATGGGGCATGTAGCCCCTTTGTTTTGGCCAATTTCTCCCATTTGGAATGGGTGTATTTACCCAATGCCGGTACCCACATTGTATCTAAGAAGTAACTAACTTGCTTTTGACTTTATAGGCTCACAGGCAGAGGGATTTGCCTTGTCTCAGATGTGACTTTGGACTGTGGATTTTTGAGTTAATGCTGAAATAAGTTAACACTTTGGGGGACTGCTGAGAAGGAAAGATTCATTTTGAAATGTAAGGACATGAGATTTTGGAGGGGCCAGGGGCAGAATTATATGGTTTAGCTGTGTCCCCAACCAAATCTTAGCTTGATTTGTAGTTCTCAGAATTTAATCATAGGGACTGTTTCTCCATACTGTTCTCATGGTAGTGAAGAAGTCTCATGAGATCTGATGATTTTTTAAGGAGAAACCCCTTTTGCTTGGCTTTTGTTTTCTTTTGTCTGCCACAATTTAAGATGTGTCTTTTGCCTGCCATCACAATGGTGAGGCCTCTGCAACCACGTGGAACCATTAAACCGCTTTCCTTTGTAAATTACCTAGTCTTAGGTATGTCTTTAGTAGCAGCGTTAAAACAGACTAATACACCTGTTAGTTACTGCTTTCTATTTAGTATCACATTTTGAATATTACATTTGCCAAGAACTTGTGATGTTTGTAGAAAAAATAATTTTCCGTGTTAATACTTTATAATATCTTATAAAATTATTTTTTAAACTACTATTCATCCTTATGATTTCATTTCAATCCACAGATTTTTTTTTTTTTTTTTTTTTTTTTTTTTT
>NW_016107382.1:440502-553495 GCF_001604975.1 Cebus imitator | reverse complement strand
GCACTATTTGTGTTTATATATGTATATAAACATATGTATATATGCTACAAACCCATTTCAAATATGATTGAATTTACAAACTAAATCATTTTATTGAACAGTAAGCAACTATGAGATTTTAATATGCAATTGACAGTTTCCTTAGATGGAATGGAATGTTCTTTTTCAAATGTTCAAAGTGAAGCATTGTTTTTATTTGAAGACTATATTCTGTTTCTATAGTTGTATAGGATACTGTATATAGCTTTACTTTTTGTTCACACTGATTCTTCAAAATTGTTGCTCTTATTCTAATAGGCTGGATCTTGGTTAATTTACAATAAAACTGTATCTGCTTTCTTTGACTCACATACATTAGCTTACTGTTTTTTTTCAAGTCATAATTTAATAAAATTTAGTCTATGTGCCTGTTTATAAAGTCCCAAACAAAAAACAATCTTTGGAAAATAAGTTAATATTTGTGGTGGAGTCTTATAAGTACATACAGTGACTCATTGAGTTTGTTGTTCCTAGTCTTCTTAATATTGGAAATGTATAAACCAATTAGGTAAATAATTAACTATGATCTTTTTATTAGATATGATTAACAAACCTGAGGGTGGAGTGCAAGAGAGAGGGAGTGAGAGGAACAAAATATTAAGAAAGAAGAAGAAAAATAGGTAGTAAATTTAAAAATGAACATACAAGGAAAAAAAGAAGAGACAAATAAAATTTCCTATATAATTTGTAAATAAAACCAAACTATGACCGAAGCTAAAAAAAAAAAAAAAAAAATCAGACACAATTACCAGCAAGTTTTCTTTCTTTTTCCTTCTGGCTAATTGTCCTTGCTGAACTTATATAGAGAAAAACTATTTTTCTGTTTCTGCACAGATGGCATAAGAGTAAAAAGTAGGCAACGTTAGTAGATGTGATGTCTAGGATTTTCAACATAGAGTATCTTGTCTTCTGCAGACAAGTAATATATCACTGATGGCTTCACATGGATGATGAATGATATCACCTGAATCAGCTAACAGATTCGCCTATCCATTTTAAAACTTAATACAAGTTAAAAAATGCAAAAGGAGCTAACTTTTAGTAATTTAGCAGCTTAGTATGCCCTTGAGTTGAAATGATTGAGACGGAAAAGTAAACCTCATATGATAATGTATTTTTGAAACCTCTTGTTGCTTTTTTCAACATCATATTTGTGCATTACAGCAAAATACCTATTTTGTTATATTTATAAGCCCTTAAATTTATCCCAGTGTCTTCCTTCTAAAAGAATTACCTGATGCTTTGCAAATGGCAGGATATTTGCTTTAACCATTCTTCAAAAAATGTTATCCTTAGGTTGAGCAATACAAAGCTCTCTACCAATTATATTTTAATGAAGACTAGCATCACTTTTAAAACACAGCAGGACTTTTACTGGATAGAATGTTATCATCTGTTTTAGAGTGTAGCCAGAAGACTGAAGCTAAAAGTATTCTACAAGCTGAAAATAATATTAATTTATCTGCCTAAAGGAACATAATTATTTATTTTATTAATTATCAGTCAAACTAGCACATTCCAACTAGGAGAGAGAAACATGTATTACTCACTATTATCCATAGAGCAGCTGTATCTTTTTTTTTATTATTGTACCTAAATATTCTTAAAAACACATTTTAGGAAACAAAATCCATAAATAACCTATCTGATGACAAGTAAAGTCATCAGATGTAAGTAAAGTCATTGAAAAGAATAAAAGTATATATACTTTTATAGCATAAAAACTATGGCAGACGATTCGTTTCTTTTTTTGTCTTTTTCAACTTTTGCCAACAAATAAAACCTGGTTATCATATGTTCATAGTTATTTCTAACTCACAGATGAACTAAGTAGGGGTTGACACAGTCATGGCATTTTACCACCACCATCTACTGTCTCTCCAGGTAACTATATTGAATTCATGATGAAATCCATCTTTTTTTTTTTTTTTTTTTGCCTCTGTAGATTGATAGAATCTTGACATTTAATGGGTGTATAGCATGGGAAGGCCTATTAGAAATATACAGGATCAGCTAAATTAAAATACATTGATTCTAACCTCTTTTCCCTGGATTTATTAAATGTCACATTTTCTTTCACTTATATTAAGGCTTTTAATATTTCAGCACCAGCAATCCACTGACATATCTTTCTCTCAAAGTTATCTATAACACCTTTGGACACATGCCCTTTAACATTATCTCTTTCCCTACGTAAGCAATAAAAATTAACATTTTTCTAGTGATGACACTTTTACTACCACCATGTTGGAATACAGTTTCATATTCATTATCCATGAAACTAGAATCAGTTATAAACTAGATAAAACATGTTCTGTTCTCAATTAAAAAACATATTTTTTCAATTTTCTATAGTTTGTTCACATTGCAGAATATATACAGAATCACATTCTGCACAGCTATAAGACAGTGATTGATGTCTTATTATCATGCCTATTAAATTTATTTCCTCACATAATAGGTACTATAATAGGATCACAGAAAGTCTCCCTGGTATCCTCAGATTATTTAATAATTTTTACATGCAACATTCTGATCCCTCAAATTTGAGAGAGTGCTTCTGACAGGATCATAGCTACATTCAACTGATAGAGAGTCAGATGTATGTTTTCTTTCTTTTTCTTTTTTTTTTTTTTGATGTATGTTTTCTTTCTTTTTCTTTTTTTTTTTTTGCAGAGAAGCTACATCATTTATGTCAACTCTTACAGGAACAGCAGATATTTCTACCCGCAGTGAACTAAGGACAGTAGTTGGTTATTGCTCATTGACATGAATGAGAAAGCCTCATTGGAAGCCATTTCGGTTTCTTTGCTTCCCTTTTGTGTGGACAGAAAAATATAATTTAGGACCTAGAAGTCAATGATTTCTTGTCATTTTATTTCCTGATTCATCATCTTATATTAGATAGACTTAGAGTTATATTCAAAATGATATTATGTAACCCAATGAAGCACAGCATAACCTGTCATATCCTAATATAATAAGATGTGAGATATTGGAAATCATTAAAGCAATCACTTCATTTCAAGTTGGATACCTACTATTCATTCATGTGGATTCTTACCCTGAATTAATTTTGGTAAGAGTGAAACAATGTTATTAGGATGAAAGCTCCTCTCAAACCTTTGTAAGCTGACTAAACTTTTTTTGTATGTTTGCAGTGGTTTTATTCGGCCCTTGAATGGCTCTAAACACTCACGTTCATAGAAATATTTTGCATATATTCTTTCTGGTCACCTTTTTCTGTTGTCTCCTGTACAGGCCTTTTTGTTTTAATTTTTAAATAGACATTTTAAAGTAATCTAGCAAAAATTCAGTAATGAGAATAGCGGGTACATATATGCCTTATATGATAGTTATTTAGTGATAAAGTTATTTGATGATTGTAATTTTATTGGACTCAAGAGGACATGAGAAAATATATCCCTAGTGATAGGCAAAAAACAATAAAACAATAAATTTCTTTAAGAAAAAAAGATAGTACAATACAATTCTCTTGGCTAAATTTAAATAAAGACACTTTAAGCCATTGAATATTACATTTAATTGAAAAAAATTATATAAGCTATTAGACTCTTTGATTACATGAATGAGACTTATTGACTTTTCCCAGGCGGATTTCCCCATGTGGAATCAAAGTGCAAATGAGTTCTTGAAGCATAGTAATATATTTCAAAGTTTACTTTTTTGTTTGATTCTATAATTTGCATGTTTTGCTTTTTGTTTGTTATTTTTTCTTTATTCCTCATAAAGGGAGAAGGCAGCAGCTGCCTCCCCTGCATATAACACATTTCCAGATGAAGACAGGTGCTTCTTCAACTTCTGTAACTAACCTTGAAAAGTAGTATATCCTTGTCAGTTAACTTTTGCCACTCTTTTCCGTTATGTTCCTCTGAGGTCTTCAAAGACAAAGATGTGTGCCGCAAAGTCATGAAGCCTGGGGTAGCACTTTGTCTATTGGGCGTATATACTGAGAATTTCCAGGTTTCCTAAAGTTCTCCAAATATAGAAACATTGTGATTTTTTAACACACAAAAATAGACTCTGTGGTATTCATACATTATTCCTTATTCAACAAAATCAACCTATCAAAATACAGCAAAATAGAGAGATAGAAGTAAGCTGTCCTGAATGACTTCTTTAGCATGAACTATCCAGGGGTCAGCTTTTTAACATAATCTGCTAAGTATTGCCTGAGTGGCTCACTGTGAATTACAAAGAAACACGTATAATTCCGGAAATTCCAAGGGTTTCTAGGCTTCCTCTCAGGGACACGGAACAAACACCAGCCATTTTATTATTATTATTTTTACAAATATTTACCAACTTTGAAAAATTGACAGAGTAATTAAATATTCTTCTTCAGTTTCATCATTTGTAATATGAGGATACTTTTAGCACTTACATCAAAGAGCTATTGTGAAGTTTAGATAAGTTAATATTTATAATTCATAGGTAATAAATATAAAGCAATTAAAATGGTGCCTTGCACATTTTAAAGTGTTAACTTTAAAATAGTTAACACTATTAAAGTGTTAATAAATATTATATTTGCATTTTAGTAAAAATAATGATTTTTATCATTTCCTTAAAGAAATAGTTTCCCTCCATAGTCAAATGTAAATAAGATAATGCCAGAAGTTCTCTTTAGAGAAAGTGAATTTGATTTAATAAAACATCCTGAAAAGAATTTGAAATTTGTATCCTTAGAGTAATTAGCAACCTGGTGCGGTGGCTCACACCTGTAATCCCAGCACTTTGGGAGGCTGAGGTGGGCAGATCACTAGGTCAGGAGTTCAAGACCAGCCTGGCCAACATAGTGAAACCTGTCTCTACTAAAAATACAAAAATTAGCCAGGCATGGTGTCATGCACCTGTAGTTCCAGTTACTCGAGTGGCTGAGGCCGGAGAATTGCTTGAACCTGGGAGGTAGAGGTTGCAGTGAGCCAAGATCATGCCACTGCACTCCAGCTTGGGCAACAGAGTAAGACTTTATCTCAAAAAAAAAAAAAAAGTAATTAGCATGTGTCCTCTTAAACAGAGTATTCATACGTGTATATAAATGTATGTGTATTTATATGTTCTCTAAGTTTCTCCAAAATATATATGTGTACATATATTTATAAGCATCTACATATAAATGTATGTGTATTTATATAAGTTTTCTGAGTTTCTCTAAAATATATGTGTATATGTGTGTGTATATATATATTTATAAGCATCTATATTTTTCTATCTCTATGATAATAATTATTTAAAAAAAAAACTCTACCCAGATGCAGAACATCATAATAAATTGTATCACAGGCCAGGCAGAGTGGCTGATGCCTGTAATCCAAGCTATTCAGGAAATCGAGATGAGTGGATGACCTGAGGTCAGAAGTTCGAGACCAGCCTGACCAACATGGCAAAGCCCTGTCTTTACTAAAAATACAAAAATTAGCCAGGTGTGGTGATGGGTACCTGTAATCCCAACTACTTGGGAGGCTGAGGCAGGAGAATTGCTTGAACCCGAAAGGTGGAGGTTGTGGTGAGCCAAGATTGCACCATTACACTCCAGACTGGCTGACAGATTAAGACTCCATCTGAAAAAGAAAAAATTATATCACAAAGAATGATACAATTACATCTAGATCAGGTGACTGGTTTTAAAAACACTTTATTACTATAATTTTATTCTAGATTAATTTTTTTGTGGTTGGTTTAGGGGAAATGATAAGAATATTAATAATACTTTCCTTTTTAACTGAACTAAGTATTTAACCATTGTAAAAATTTCCGTGTAATTAGATCTCACCCAAAAGGTACTATTTTTGTGATTGCTTTTAAAAGCAACGTTTTATTTTTCCCTCACTTTTATATTTAACATTTTTTGGCACATTTAGCAATGCTATACAAAATGAAAATATTTTTGTAACACATAACTTGGTGATTATGCTGAAATTAGAAATATTTAGTGTTTGTTTATATCTTGACAATGAAAACTATATGATATATAATAGAATTTATCTTGACATTCCAATATCACCAACATAGAAGGGTCAGAGTTCAGTAAGTTATTACCACTACAAACCAGAGAAAAATATTCCTATTATTATTATTATTATTTTTGAGACGGAGTTTCGCTCTTGTTACCCAGGCTGGAGGGCAACAGCGCGATCTCGGCTCACCGCAACCTCTGCCTCCTGGTTTCAGGCAATTCTCCTGCCTCAGCCTCCTGAGTAGCTGGGATTACAGGCACGCACCACCATGCCCAGCTAATTTTTTGTAGTTTTAGTAGAGACGGGGTTTCACCATGTTGACCAGGATGGTCTCGATCTCTTGATCTCGTGATCCACCCACCTCGGCCTCCCAAAGTGCTGGGATTACAGGAGTGAGCCAGTGCGCCCGGCCCAAGATTTCTTAACATCATTATATTTTTTACCATTTCCCAAATCATGCTCTCCTTACTAAACTTCAACAACTTGCTGCCTTTCTTCAACCCTGAAATACACGACTCTAGGCCCTTTTTAATCCCATTGTTTCATAGCAGGCAAAGTTCTATCAATCCTGTTGATTCTAGAGTATTTCTATTTTCCTAAAAATTTGTACTACTTTTATATTTTATCTTTATGATGAACAGAAATGAACTTCTCATTGATTAGAGAAAAACTAAGTCTTGTTAACTTATGTCAGACTGCTTGAATAATGCACTTTCCAGAACACTTATGAAGTGAAGGTTAACAGAAACCAAGTTTTGGGCCTAAAAATTACCAGAGATTTTTTTTTTTCTTCAGTAAGATCTGTATACTTCTATTTTTAAGAATCTAAATAATTATTATGTCTTTTATATTATTTTCTATTTGCTTTATTTAACATTTTTAAAAGGATGCAGAGTCTTCCAATATGTTCTGTAATACCTAATTTGTAATCTCTCATACGATCTCGTTAAAATATTTATGAAAACACATAGATTCAGAGGTTCAAACACCCAGGAAAACAGGCATATTAGTCAATTATATGCCAGGAACAATGAGAACATTTTATTTAATAATTTTGAAATTGTGGGCTCTGGCACAAAAGTGATAAAAACCAAACAACATCCCATAGAAAATTTTAACTTTTTTAACTTTCACATCTTACCATTTTATCCGATGGGTGATGTTTTTCCCAATTGACAGGAGGGGAAGCTTTTCACTAAGGTTCACAAAATCTCTCAGATAATTAGGTCTTTTTCACCCTGTACTACAACCCATTATTGCTCCTCTTCTACAAGAAATACATAAGTGTCAATCTTAGGAATACTATCTAGGCAATTATAGAAGTGAATAATGAAGGAAGTTGCATATTTGGGGAAGTTAGCAAAGGTAAAGTGCTAAGACTCAAAAAGCTCTTAGATTATTAGAGGGACATATTTGACTCTACATTCATTCTCTGATACAGTGAAATTCCAAGCACAAGCTACTTCAAGTTATATCCCTTATAATATCATGCATATCAAAAGTATCTGCCTAAGTCATCACAGTCATGAGAACTAAGTGATTAAAAAAAAATAAAACTTGACTAGGGAATGTGCATAGAATGAGTGCTCTAGTTGAAGATCTGAGAGGAGGATTCTTAGGATAAATAAGTAAACAGGGAAGAGAGACCAAAGAAAAATCAACTTTAGCAATAAATTGCAGACCTGAATAAGTCTGCTCTCATTTAAGGATCAGTAATACTCATGAAATATTCTTAAATTAAAAAGTAGAACACAACTTTCAACCAGGGAGAAAGAGCTTACTTTTCACAAAGTATGATGTAGAAATTTGCAGTATTTTTAATTGAATAATTTGTAGGTTAAGAAAAAATAAAGCATACATTGAAGCTCATATTGAAGTATGAGAATATATGGGGTAAACCTCTGTAATGTGTGGTACAGAGCACCAATTATCCAGATTACCTTTCAGGAGGAAGGCACTCATTTCCTTGGCTCCCAGAAATATTCCCTACTGAGAACTCACAGCTGAGCTTTTTTCCAAGATCCCACCCAAAGAATCTGCTTCTCTGAAACATGCATTACTTCCTGTATCCAGTGACTTATTAATGTAAGAATACAAAAATTCACCCAATTGGCCTCAATTTCAACAACTTTGAAGAGCCCTGCTGGATTCAGTGTTTCCTGGGGGGTCAGACGAGGCCTTTGTTTGGACTGTATTGCAGCACAATTCCTCTGTTCCCCTATTCTGCTTCATTACAGTTATTTCTTCTGAATGCACTCTCTGTAATTTCATGGATGCAGATCTCCCTTTTATGGGCTGTTTCCCGGAGCACCAGACCTATGACAGTGCCAGAAGTGGTTTGAGGAAGCACACTGTAAAGTGTTATTTCTGTTTTTGTGTTTTTTGTTTTGTTTTGCTTTTGTGAACTCTAATACCTCCTGGTGGTCTGCCAAGGTCGTAATACAATTGTTAGAAATTTTGATGGTGATAAGTAGAGATAATATACTAGTGAAAGTGAATGTGCATTGAAGGTAAAATGTATCAGGCTCCAGAAATATGAAGAAAAAGCTATTGCAGGAACTGGAGAATTGGTTGGTTGTTGCTAGGGGCAATGGATATTTTAATAAAAGAAAATAAAAGGCTGAGGGTGATTATCTAGCAATTAAATGGTAAGTATGAAAGCCAGAAGGCCTCCTTGGAAACATAAAAAGAGAATCTCATTTCCTCTAACTAGAGGGCAGAATAGTAGCATTTCATGATAAAGATGTTATCAAAAGGGCAGATCTCCAGAGTTGGTTGATTTATCAGACCTGCACATCACATACACCAAGAAGAAAGTGGACCCTGAGACATGATATAGGTAAAACCCGAGAATGCTTTGAACAACTTCCCTAATCTTCTGAGTTTGAGGATGTAGCCCACTCCTCACTGCTCTACAATATGCTAAGGAGGGAGAGTTTATAAATATGAGAGCACTTTCTTAGGATACAGTATTTAACAATGTGTTAACAATGTGACTCCAGGGCAGGGTGAGAACTCACTGATATTATGACTCCTGGGAATTTAGAGTAAAAAATGGTTCCCATTAAGTGAAATAAAAATGCCAGCATTAGCTGTGGTGTGGCAGCTCACATATGCTCCCTCCAGTGCTTTGGGAGGCTAAGAAGGAAGTCGATTGCTTGAGACCAATAATTCTAGACCAGCTTGGGCAACACCAAAAAACCAAAACAAAAAAGAAAACTAGCCTAGCCTGGTGGGAAACACCTATAGTTTTAGCTACTTGAGAGGCTGAGGTGGCTATGATCTCACCATTGTGCTTTAGCTTGGGTGACAGAGTGAGAACTTGTCTCTAAAATGAACAAATAAATAAATGGATAGAAAGACAAATAAGTAAATAAAATTCCAGCACCTCATTGCCAGACAGTAGAATAAGGGATGAAAATAGAGGAGTGGGTATAAAATCAAAGAAACTTTCTGTAGCCCACCAGATACCATCCTTTTTAGAAGAGGTGCTAAACAACCAAGTAGATAAAATGACTCAATTAGTTGATATCAGCCAGATTCTGTCATCAGCCACCCAAATAAATTCATTCATGTGCTGGCCTTCATGCATGCATTATTCATGAAGGCAGGAATGGTGGCTATTCTTAGATTCAACAATCTGGCCTCCCACTCTGTGGTTATGAATTTGGTTACTGCTTCTGGTGTAAGTCCTATTTGCCAGGAACAGACTAACACTAAGCCTTTGAAATGGTAACATCCCTCCAGAATGTCAACCAGATACATTTGGATATTTGATTACTTTGAACCTTTTCTTCTCTGGAGAAGGGAGTGATTCATCTTAAATGAAACATGTCCATATTCTGGATGTGGGTCTACCTTTCCTGCTCATAGAACTTCAGAAAACTCTCTTATGTGAGGGCTTACAAATAAGGGTTCACAACAACATCTCATCAATTCAGGGTCTCTATTGTATGGGAAAGGACCTGCAGAAGTGGTCACATGACTGTCATATTATATCTACTGGCCCTATCAAATACTGTACTGCACAGATGCTACTTGCTTGATGGAACATTGGAATGAACTGCAGAAGGTAGAGCTAAAGTGCAAACTTAGAGATGATACCTGAGAGGATGACACAGGTCTGGGAATTAAGAGATGGAAATAAGAATGACACTAATCATCATAACTGCATTTCAGTCACTTGAAGAACTTGTGCTTCTTATCCCACAACTCTAGGCCCTGCAGGCATGAATGTGTTTATTCTTAGAGAAAAAAAAATTCAACAAGGTAAACTAAATCTTTTACCATATAATTTTCAACTACCTATAGCAACAGACCATAAGGCAAGAAAATGAGTTGTCATTCTGCCAGGACAATTGACCCTGATCAGAAGGTAGAACTGTGATTACATACTGTGGGATACATAATTTGGAGCCAAGTAGATTCATTGGAAGTCATTTAATACTGCCCAAAGTTTGATGATAAATGGACAAGTAAAGCAATTAGAGACTAAGAAATGCATGGTATCAACCGCCTCAAATTCCTCAGGGATGTGGGGCTGGGTCAAGCCACAAAATAAACCATCTAGACTAGCAGCAGTTCTAGTTGAAGATAAAGGAAATAAGGAATGAATTGTTAAATAGCTCAGTGATTAATATTAGTTGAATCCTTTATTTTAGCTGCATATGTGGGGGCCTTAGTTTCTCTCACAAACCTTTCTTTTGTGAAGAGGACAAAAAATATAAATTGTTAAACAGTCGTGCCTTGATAGGATAAACTTATTATGCAAAGGAAATTGAGCCAATGATTGCAGTGGTGGATTGCACTGAAAACTACAGACACTGCCCACATCATTGCCTGCAGGACTGAGGCACTCATTTCAGAATGCTGGAAATGATGTCATCTGATTTTTTTTTTTATGAATTGCCCTTGGTCAGCAAGATATTTCCCATTTAAGGTTATGGTTCTTGGGGATCAGCCAAACCCAATGTCTGGTTGATGTGAGCGTTCAGACACTTGTTTTCATAACTTAAAGATAATTAGACTGGCTTCTCCGTATATTTTGGAAATACTAACTTTTTCTGTGAGGTGTAAAGAACTATTTTGAGTCGGTTTTCATAGTGTGATGGTTATTTTAATGTGTCTACTTGACTGGGCCATAGATGTCCACATAGTTGGTTGAAGGTTAGTCTGATTGTATATGAGGGTGTTTGGGAATGAAATTAACATTTGAATTGGTAGACAGAGTAAAGCAGATAACCCTTCCTAATGGGAGTGTTCCTCATCCAATTGGTTAAAGATCTAAATAGAATGAAAAGGCTGACCCTCCCTCAAACTAGAAGAAACATCTTTCTGCCTATTGTCTTTAAGCAGAGATATTAATATTCTCTTGTCTTTGGGCTCACACTGGATCTAAACTGACATCAGCAGTTCTCTTGGTCCTCAGGCCTTCAGACTTGGACTGAAACTATGCTATTAGCTCTCCTGGGTCTGCAGTCTGACAACTGCAGATAGGAGACATTTTGGCCTCCATAACTACTTGAGTCAGTTCCTTACAGTGAATCTCTCCCTATCTTCATCCCTTCATTCATATGTATATACAAATTACATATACATCACATTATAATATATGTAAATATATATGTAATATAGAATTCTTTATATATTATATTATCTATATGTATTTCTCTTTGCATATATTATGTGTGTGTGTGTGTGTGTGTGTGTGTGTGTGTGTGTGTGTGTGTATAAAATACTGATTTAGTTTCTGTGGTGAAAATATACCAACATACACAAGATTTGTTGTTGCAGATTAATTTGCCTTCTTTGGGAATACCTATTTAGAAAGAGTTAATTCCAAATGCCAGAGTGAGATGGGATCATTGTCTAATAGTCACATTCCTAACATATATTGTGAGGATACCCTCTTACTTATACTCTAAGTAAGATCTTTCTCTGAATCATGGAAAATCATCCAAAAACTGTAATTATTTAATATATGTAATAACTCATTCCAGACGTTTGACATATTATCCTTGAAACAGGACAACTTTGAATCTGATTTTTAAAAAATGTTTCCTTTCTGGTTATTATTTTAGTGATGGTATTTTTCTTTTCTACAAATACTGGAAAACCCAAAATCAACTGTTTTAAATATGGTGGGAAAAATATGTCACATTTAACAGCTTCCAAAATGGGGTTTCATTTTGCCAAATTCATTGACCAAAAAAATTCAATGAACCCCTAGAATGGTAAGCACAATGGAAACTATGCCAAAGCGCATGGTAATCAAATTGCTGAAAACTGGGGTTCATTGAAAAAAAAAAAAAAAAAAAACCCAAAATATTAAATACCTTCTTATTGTCTTTTCATTTTACCACCTTTGTGTTTTGTCCTAGACATTCTTATGATAGCAAGTCCAGGCATCACACCCAGGCACAGCAATGATCAGTACAGTAAATACGTGCTTATCTCGTGTATGTAGTATTTTGATATCAGGAAGACTTTTTTATTTCCCCCCAAAAAACTCACAGCAGATTTTCTGTCATTTTTGATCAATTATTCCAAAGGATATAATATCACCAGTATTGAATTCAAGTATTCCTGATTTATCATATCAGACTGGAATAAAATTCTTTCTCCCAAAAATCCTATAGCCACACAACAGGGCCTTAATATTAAGGAGAAGAAAACATTGTCAAATGGGACTGAGTAGCATATCATGAGAACTCAGGTCAGACAACTCCTTTGGCAACTCAGCAAACACAGTCTACATCTCACACAAGGCATTCTAAAACTGCACATGACAACATAAAATGTACCACCACAAGCTGCAAAGAAACACAACCTTGATTTTATCTAGTTACAGCATCTGTTCCTAAGTCTCTACTAATGTCAATATTATCTCCCAAATATTCTTGATATGTCCTTTGCTTTTACTCTCATTCAAATTCTTGCAACATACATGCTTATCTACAAGAAAAATAGTTTGAAAGCATCAGATATATAATATGATTATTTAAAAGTCTAAAGTGCCATGCAATTAGGCTCAGAATGTTATTACAGGTATGTTGTGAAATTAAGATTTTTAAATATATTTATTGAATATCTTAAGTGTTTTCCTATGAAGTAGGTGCTGGAAGGAGAGTGATTAACCAGATAGACAAGTTTGTTTTTTTTTTTTTTTTCATTTGTAGTTGTTAAAAAAAAAAATCTTCTGGAGCTTATATTCTAGTAGTAGAAACAGTGGAGCAGACCCTTTAAAAGGCTGAAGAAAACAATTCAAAACCTATGCTATCCTACCAAATTATCACATGCTAGTGAAGGTGAAAACAAATTGTGATACACAGAGACCCAAAAAGATATTCATTATTGAAACATGAACTCAAGATAATGTTTGGTAGAATCATTACTTTCAAATAACTTTAGAGCAATGTGTGAATTATTAAAATAAGTTTTATAAAATATGCTGAAACAAAGAAATTTGTTGATATAAATCTACATAGCAAGCAAATTTAATATTTCCTCAAACCCAGTAACATTTCTTCACTTAGCCTTCTCTCTTCTGACTCCATTCCACAATTGCAGAATACACATTTTTCAAGTGTACATTTACCATGCTGGACCATACTTTGGGTCATTAAAAATAAAAATATATATTTTTGAAAGGATTATAATTATGCAAAGTATATTCTCTGATCATAATGTAATTAAATTAGACATAACAAGACCCCTGACAATAATTGAAATTTAAAAAATACAACCATAAATAATATGGAAAAAGTGAAATCACAAGGATAATTAATATTTCAAATTTGCAAACATGAAAAACATAATGAAATTTGTCAAATACAGTGAAATAGTGTTTAATGGAAGATTAATAGCAATATCATCACAGTTTTATATGAGAAAAGAAAACTTTCAAAACTATGACGTAAATGTCATTACTTAGGTTAATAAATGAGTAAAATAGAAAAAGAAATAAATCTGAAGAAAAGAAAAGGAAAATAATTATAAGAAATAAATGAAGTTAGAAAAGTAAAAGACAATAAGGAAAATTACTACCAATTTCTGAATTTAAAATTTTTTTAAGTTAATATGCTTCACATCTCTATTCAGATTCATTAGTAATATTAAAAGAAGAAAAATTCAAATTACAATTAGTAGGAATAAAAGAGCATGTCACTTCAGAGTCTACAGACATTAAAAGTATGGTAAAAGAATATTATAAACATGTCCACATCTGTAATTTTGACAGAGTAAATGGAAGAGGTAAGTTTCTCAAGGAAAAAAAAAAAATCAAAGCTCCTAGATAATCTGAATAGTCTTATACCTATTAAAGAAATATAACTTATTCTGAAAACCTCTATCAGAAAAATAAAAGGCCTAAGGGTCTTGGCTGGTAAATACTACTAACAATTTTATAAAGAAATAAAACCTTCACACACAGTGCACATAAACAGAAGAGAAGGAAACATTCCAAGTCATTTTATGAAACTAGCATCACCATGAAACTAAAACCAAATGGATATATTTTAAAAATAGTATTGCGGACAATAAGAGATGTAAAAAGTCTTCAACAAGATGTTAACAACGTTGAATACAACAATATGAAAATAAAGCAAAGCAAAGCAAAGCAAAACAACAAAAAAAAAGCAATTATACATAATAAACTAGTTGGAGTGTTTCTGGAAAGGCAAATTTGATTCATCTTTCATAAAACAAACAATGTGATTCCTTATATAATATACTAAAGAAAAAAATAATATGTGATTATCTAAATAGACACTGGAAGGCAATCCAAAAAATTTAATGCTCAACAAAGTAAAACGGAAGGGAAATTCCTCAGCACACTGGGAGGCCCAGGTGGGCGGCTCACCTGAGGTCAAGAGTTGAAGACCAGACCAGCTTGGCAAACATGGCAAAATGCTGTCTCCACTAAAAATACAAAACTTAGCTGCACATGGTAGCTCATGCCCGTAGTCTCAGATACTCTGGAGGCTAAGGCAGGAGAATCACTTAAACCCGGGAGGCAGAGGTTGCAGTGAGCCAAGATCACACCACAGCACTCCAGCCTGGGAAACAGAGCAAGACTCTGTCTGAAAAATAATTAGTAATAATTAACAAATAAATAAAAAATCAACAGGTGACAACATAACTAATAATAAAAAACTGAATAACTTTCCCTTAAGATCAGGAGAAGTTAAGGGTATTAACATACTTTTGCTATGCAATATCATACCAGATATTTTAGCCAGAGCAAAAATGCAAGAAAAATAAAAAAAAATAAGACATCTACACTGGAAAACAAGAAATTAAACTATCTGTATCCCCTGATGGCATTAATTTTGCATGAAGAATACCCAAGAATTCACAAAAAAACTAGTAGAACAACTAAATGTGCTTATCAAAATCAAGATAGAAATATAAATGCTATTGTATTTCTATTTACTAGGAATTAAGTATTGAAAATTGAAATTGTATAAGTATCTTTTATAATTGTAATCCAAAGTAGATTAAATGTGTAAATATAACAAAATAATGCAAATGTTTATGATATAACTTATAAAATACCTATAAATAAATAAAGAAGGTCTAAATAAATTGAATGTTAAACTTGTTCATGTACTGGAAGACTCAACATTGTAAAAATGTCAACTATACCAAGTTGAGCTATGAACTCCATATCATCACAGTCATAATTCTAGTAGCATTTTTTCAAGAAATGAACAAGGTAATTCTAAAATTTCAGTGTAAATAGGGATTAGAATGAACAAAATAATTTTGAAAAAGAAAAATTAAATATTTAGAGGACTTCAAGAACAACATCTTTAATCAAGCAATCAAGACAATGGTATTGGTGAAACTTTCAACAGAAATCAATGGAGAGTCTAAAAGTTGATCTTCCCTTATATAATTGATTTTTGACCACGGTGAAACAATAATTCAATGAAGAAAATATAATCTTTCTAATCAATCATCCTGAACAGCTGGATAATCATATTAAAAGAATAAAATTAACTTTGACTCATACTTTGGAGCATATACAAATTGTAATCCAAAATGGATCATATACCCAAATGTGAAACCTGGAAGTATGATAATTCTAGAAGCAAACATAGAATAACATTTTTCTGACAATGAATTAGGCAAATATTTAATAGATAATATGTAACATGATTTGCAAAAATATGATAAATTAGAGTTCATCAAAGTTAAGAATGTTTGAACTTTTGAAAACACCAAGGTATTATTAAGCCACATACTGAAAGAGAAGATTGTAAAACATATCTGGTAAAAGTGTTGGAGCCATAATACAAGAACTCACAAAACACCACAAGCCAAATATAGCAATAAAAAAGCAGTAAAATACCTAAGACTCTTTACCAAAAATTTACAGATAGGAAAGAAATACTTGACAATCTGCTCAATGTATCATTTATCATTAAAGAAATTCAAATTAAAATCAAAGTGAAATCTCATATATACTTATTACAATGGCTAAAATGGAAAAACAAAAGAAAATCAGACAACAACCAGTGCTGACAAGGGCATGAAACAAATGGGAAGCTCTCATAGTTCCCTTAAGGGAATGCAAGGTGGGGTAGCCTCTTCAGAAAACATGCTACTAGAAATTTTTTAAAAAAATTAGCGTACAATTTTTTATAACAGCTTCATTCATAATTGCTAAAATATGGAAAAAAATCACTAGCAGGAAAGACATCAGGATAAAATTCTACTTAGCAATAAATGGAATGAAGTACTGATATCCATAACAACATTGATAAATCTTCAAAGCATCTTGCTAAGTAAAAAGCCAGACTCAGAAGTGATTAGTGAATTTAAAAGTATGTCTTTTGTAGGCTCTTTATATATGTTTGCCTTGGTTTCTTATTGCAGCTGTGATAAAATATCACCCATTTAGTGGCTTTAAATGATAAAAGTTTATTATCTGACAGTTCTGGCTATCAGTAGTCTAAAATGATGTTTACTAGGTTAAAATCAAGGTGTTGACAGGGCTATATTCTCCTATGGAGGTTCTAGGGAGAATCCATTTTCTTGCATTTTCTAGTGCCTAAAGGTCATATGCATTCTCTTTCTCTGACCACAGCGGAAAATGATTCTTCAGTTTTAAGGACCCACATTAATAGATTAGGGCCAGCAGAACATTCCAAGATAATTCATTCATCTTTAAGTCCTTAACCTTAATCACAACTGCAAAGTCCCTTTTACCATGTGGGCATGCAAAGCAACAAATTTGTTGGATGGGGTGGGGGGTACTGCCTACCACAGCAAGCACAATTCTTCCTAAGGCATAGGAAGGAGTATGTAAGCAAATAAGAGACCAATTCACATTTAAAATTATATGTAGAGGAATTTTATCTCTCTAAGAAACATTGAGCACAACATTTTTCTAAAGTTGATTCCACAATATTTTTTTCATAGCTTATATTATTTACAGGTAAAATTTTCCAAAATATCTAGTTCCTAAAGAAAATTCAAAGAGACTGAAGATTTGAATTGCCAATTTATATTCATGAAAAGTAGAAATTTATTCTAGACTAAATTATAATATATAGGCTGCTTGAGCAAGACCTAATCAGTAACATACGAGAGGCAGTTACCTGTGATACATAGGGGAGTTTTTTTTGTTTTTTTTAAGATTTTTTAAATGAATTTCTGAATAAAGTAAGTTCAATGTATTTGGGGGCTATCAATGTGATTTATAAATAGAGGTGAGCCTTCAGCAACACAAATTTGAGTAATATGCAGTTTTTCTTTCTCCTCTGCCCTTCTGAGACAGCAAGACCAACCCCCTACTATTCCTCATCCTCAGCCTACTCAACAGAGAGGCCATGAAAATGAAGACCTTTATGACATCTGTCTAACAAATCTGCACATTTGAACCTAAAATAAAAGTTAAACAAATAAAATGTCTTTATGATGATCCACTTTCACATACTAAAATAGAAAATATATTTCTCTTATGATTTTCTGCATAACATTTTCTTTTTTCTATCTTTACTGTAAGAATGCAGTACTTAATAGAGATGGCATGCAAAATATATGTTAATCTACTGTGTATGTTGTCTGCAAGGCTTCTGGTCAATAGTAGGTTATTAGCAGTTAAGTTCTGAGGCAGTCAAAAATTATACATGGATTCCTTACTATGCAAGTGGTTGATTCCCCTTACCTCTGCAGAGTTCAAAGGTCAACCATACTTCATTAAAAAATATGAGGAATTTACATACTCTTAAACTGAAAGTATCACACTTTTAAACACAATTGCATTAGAAAACCTTCCCCAAAACTATAAGTGGCGATTTATTGAAGAACACTTAATATGATTAATAATTTTTCTTGAATTCATTATGATTAAATTATTATAATAGCCTTATTCTAAATGTTTCTTATGCTGCTTTACAGGAAAAAAAGTTATTAATTCACATGTGTACTATTTATGCTGAGGCAAACTGTTCCTATGTACTACACTCACCACAGTTATCTGAGATATGATAGGTTATTCCTCTTATTGCATACAGTTTCAAGAACTGTTCTAATGAAACTAAACAGTATATTGTTGTGCCAATTTTTATTCCTAATGCCCTGATAAAAACTGCATACTTGCCTTGTTGCATCTTGCTCTTTGCAATTGTTTTGAGAATATACATGATGATGATGGGGGATTGTAATATGCTATTAAATAATGTGAACGGCATCTGCTCAACATCATTTCTGAATATTATTGAATTTAGTAAAGGATAGAACTGCTTTTTATAAAATACTGATAGTTCTGTAAATGATTTAGCCATAGAAATAAATCCAATTATGTGCAATCCAAAAACAGCAGTGAATTTTAAGACTTGAAAACACAGTCATTATCCAAGATTCTTGTTCTGAAAATATCTTTGCTCAGCATGCCAAAGGAAAGAAATTACTTTGAATGGGAAAAAGATAAAACACCCTATAAAAGAATTGGGAAGAAGAATAACTAGAGGTCCGATTTAACCAAAAAAAAACAAAACGAAAACCAAAAAAACCCCTGATCACCAGGAGTGAAAGCGTTATATGCAACTTTAAGGGAGATATAAATTATGTGAAAACATTATTATAGCTTTAGGGTGTTTAAATGAAGCAGAAACTGAGGGTATGATAAACCAAAGAGGTAAAGAAACATGAAAAATAAAGGATCCAGTTAATGTTATTGAAGTTAAATATATTTTCTGCCAAATTCACAAATAACTATATGGTATTAGACACAAACACTGAGAATCAGAACTAAAGAGCTATATCAACAAAAACAAAAAGGTAATACAAAAGGGGGTGTAGACTTTTGAATATGTATTTTTTGAGCTTATATCCAACAATTTGGAAACACTGGGTAAAAGGGCATGATGGTGTTTGGTGGACATTTACTATAATTTCCTGCCTTTTCTCAGAGCATCATTTCATAGTTTATAAAGAAAAAATATCATCTTTTCAAAGTAAAGCACTGGTTTTATACTGGAAAAGAAATATTTTTACAAAGAAAAGGATATAATTTTGTTAGATTCTACAGTATAGTGTGGCAAAAGTCATGGAGCTCTTTTAGAAATTAACTAGTTTACTGTTTCTATAAATGTACTTTTGCTGGCAGGTGTTCAATGTTATGTTGACTGTCCCAATAAAAGTGTAAAAGCACCTACAAAGAAAATCTAATTATTTTATTGAGAGTAAAGTGAAATTAACTCTTTCCTTTTTCAATTGACATGTCAAGAATATAGTTTGGTATTGCAATTATTTGAAGTTAATTAATTAAATTATTGTAAGCCATATATTAAGTTTATTCTTACAGAAAATCTATAAGAAAATTTTCTTCATTTAAAAGTTCATAGTATTATAATTTAATAGTATTACATTATGTAAGACACAAACTCGTAGCTGGACTTCAACATTTTTTTTGTAGTTCTATTTGTAAATATGAGCATAGCCTTTAAATATATGTGACCTTAAGATCATTAAAATAATTTATAAGATATAATGTTTCATCAAGTTTATGATCCTTAAATATATGTTGCACTGGATTTGCATTACAATTGCATTGATTTGAATCAAATTTAACAATATTTTTCTGCCAATATACATATAAAGATGGGAAAAAAAAGAAAGAAGGAAATCTTAGTTATATAAGTCTATTTCAATGAGCATAGCCTTGTAACAATAGATACATTAATCAAGATTGAAATAGCACAAATGGCAAACACTTGATTAAATTGATTTAAAGTTTTTTCAATAAATTGGCCAAGAAAAGAAATTTATTTATCATTTAAATTCCTAAGCAAGTATCAAGTGGTATTATCCTTGACTTTCTTAAAGAAGATATTAATTGAAAGCTGATTTAAAAATAGTCTTGAAAGATTGATAAAATATGTCTGCAGATTTGAATACAAAAATGACCCAAATAAGTGTTTGTTCCACTGTTAATAAGTCAGCATCCTATAAATAATATAAGCTGCACAATTTAAACAATTGGCCACCAAGTTGTTGCCTAATGCTCTGGAGTATGGAACCATAAGAAAAATTAATTCTTGTTGCCACTGCAGTCAAGACGGAGTATCTAAAGTGGCCACAACCAGTTCATCTGATTGAATAGATGAATAACTAACATTCCTGAAACATGAACAATTCTTTTATTATCCCAATGAGAATGAAATAGGTGAAAGAGAATTACTGATATTCCAAGTGGGCAATATTGTTTTCTGGGAGGGGTTTTGATTATACATAAATAACAAAAGAACACTCTAAAATTCAGTCATGAACATATCATTCAATTCTCCTAATTATGAATACTTTGATAATCTTATTTCATCAGTCCCCTGAACAAAAATGTTTTTTGTGTTGCATATTTCTTTTTTGTTTTGCTTATGGTTTTTTTGAAGCAAAATAAAACATCATATTGGTTTTTAACATTTGAAAATTAACCAATTGAATAAAGTCCTTTGAAAACAATGAAACAAAGAAGAAATCTTAGGATCATAAGATCATCTCGATGAATGTAGAAAAACAAATATTTGCAAAATTGAATGCCTGCAGAATGAATGAATAAGTCTTTCATCATTTCCCCCTTAAGATTCATAACCATGAAAATATTTCTGTACTCACCAATTTAACATTACAGGTACTAGTCAGTAAAGTAGATTAAAATTTCACAAATATATTAAAAGAAAAAGGCATACAGATTAAAAAAAACACTAAAATGCAGTTGTTATTTATAGATTACATTGATATGTGCTCAGAAAACCAGACTATTGAATAGAAATGAACAAATACACCTAAATAATAAATGTAGCAAGGTCAAAGTATAAAAGGCCAATATATATAAGGTAATTCTGTTTCTGTATACCATCAGAGAAACGACTACCATGAAATGCTATATACAGTCACATCAAAAACATGAAAGATGTGAAAATAATTTAACAAGAATGTAAAGATTCTCTGCAATGAGAACTACAAATAATACAAAAATATATTTAAAGGACCCAAAGAAATGAGGAAATATTCTATGTTTATTAATTTTAAAACTCATTCCTTTCCAAATAATTAAAAATAATCCCAAACAAAAATACTAACAGACATTTTGTGAAAATTAAACCAAACAATTTATTTTTTTTTTTTCTGAGACAGAGTCTCAACCTGTTGCCTACACTAAAGTGCAGTAGCACAATCTTGGCTAAGTGCAACCTGTGCCTCCTGGGTTCAAGCAATTCTCATGCATCAGCCTCCCAGGTAGCTGGGATTACAGGCATGTGCCACCACGCTCAGCTACTTTTATTTTTGTTAGAGATAGGGTTTTACCATGTTGGCCAGGCTGGTCTTAAACTCCTGACCTCAGGTGATCCACCCATCTTGGCCACCCAAAGTGCTAGGATTACAGGCATTGAGCCACCATGCCAGGCCAACCCAAATAATTGTGATAAGAAAATTAAAGGACTCCCAACACCTAATTTTGATACCACTTTAAATCTAAACATAACATGTACATACAAATCAAAATGGTGTTGGATATAACAAATATGTATATTGATGGAATAGAATAGAAGGTTCCCCTGAAGCAGCAGGAGGCTATTATCCTGAGGCTTCCTCAATTTTTTTAGCTCCTTTGTAACAAATTACAATACACCTTATTAAATAAATAAGCTAACAGCTAACTAGGAGTATAACAAAAAGCTGAGTTTCAGCCAATTGCAAGCAGTTGGGCTTTCGCCAATCACATGCAATCAGTACCTTACACCATGCTCAGGTAAGGCAGATACCTAACTGTAGTCAATCAGGTGATTTCTCTACTTTGCTGCTCTGTTCACCTACGAGAACTCACTGCTCACTCTGTTGGGCAAAGCTCTTTGAACCTTTTCTGGTTCTAAGTGCTGCCCAATTCATGAGTTGTTCTTGTTTCAAATAAAGTATGTCCATTTAATTCAAGTTTTCTTTTAACAAGAGAGTCCATAAAAAAAAGCCACATGTAATTGGTCAATTAATTTTCAATAAAAAATAACAAGAAAATTCAATAAAAAAAGAAAACATTTTTGACAAATAATGCTGGAACAACTAGACAAACATGAGTATATATTACCTTTATATCTTACTTTAAACATAAGTATATATTACCTTCAAATCCTACTTTATAATAAATACTAAAAATATTTATTTCTGATGGGTCACAAACCTAAACATAAATAGAAAGACTACAACATTTTCAGGAAAACACAAAATAATATGTTTATAATCATGGAAACTACATATTTAACAGACAGTGCACAAAATAAGTTCACTACAAAACAAATATTATTGATAAAATAGATTACATTAAAGTTTAAAACTGCTCCTCAAGACACCACTGAGAAAATAAAAAGGCAAGCCACAAACTGGGAAAATATAATTGCAATATACAAATATGTCAAATGACATAAAACAATATAGAAAGAACTCCTTGAAAATACAACAAAATTAAAAATGTAAAACAATCTTCAATACTTTTGAAATAAAGTTATAAATTAATGTTAAGAACCTAAAAATATACTCAGTCTTATAGACCCTTCTAGTTATTAACTTAGTGTTTCTTAGACCTTATAACACTGGAGCTATTACTAGGCATGTGGTGCATACCATATTTCTGCTTTTTGAGCTGGTTTTCAGTTCACCTCATCCCATAGGTCATGATAGATTCTAAGGCTGGACAAAAAGAAAAGGTACCAATACTTGTTTTTCTTTGTTTTCTGCATGGCCCCTGTGAGCTTCCATTATCCTTGCAGTTCCTATTACCCTAGCAACATTTCCTCAAATTGACAACAGTGTATTCTTCCCATTGTAGCATCTGAATCCAGTATGCCATTTTACCCAACTCTTACGAAACAAATTTGTTCATGCTTCATATTGGAGACACCAGTCCCGGCAGGCTCTGCCGCTGCTTCAGATGTCCAGATCCACAGGGACATTCCTTGTGGCTCATAGACTTCAGCAACATGTGTCTCAAAGAGCACTCCATTTTATCTTTATAGGGCCTATGTCCCAAATTTAAATTTTTAGTAATTCAAATTTATGTTTTCTATTCCTCTAGCCTTAGAAATGTCAGATACTTCCTGCAGTGGTTCTTACTGTGTTGTGGCATAGTCACATACATATTCTACGTATTCAATAGTACATTTCCAGTTACCTAGTCAAAAATGCTATATAGAGTTTAAAATGTTTTTATTGCATTCTCTCTGGCCAAATACTTTGTGGTTTTTTCTTCCCCTGTTAGGCCCTAACCTATGTCATTAAGAAAGTACAAATTTTAGAAATAATGAGATACAATTTTATGCCCATTAGAATGGCTAAAATTAAAACACTGGTAACACCAAATAATGGCTAGAAAGTGGAACAACTGGGCTGCACCAGATGGCTCACACCTGTAATCCTAGCACATTGGAAGGCTGAGGTGGGGGGATACCCTGAAGCCAGAAGTTCAAGACCAGCCTGGGTAACAAAGCAAGACTTTCTCTACAAAACAATAATAATAAGAAAAAATTAGCCAATGGTGGCACATGCCTGTGGTCTCAGCTATTAGAATGTCTGAGGTGGGAGAATAGCCTGAGCCCAGGAGTTCCAGGCTGCAGTGAGCCATGATTGTGCCAGTGCACAACTCAAGACTGGGTGACAGAGCGAGTCTCTGTCTCAAAAAAAAAAGAAGCCAGAGGGTGGGGGGCAACTGGTACTCTCATACATTGTTGGTGTAAAAGTATAAAGCATAAAATGGTGCTATCACTTTAAAACACTATTTTGCAGTTTCTTATAAAAACGAATGTACACCTACCCTATAGATCAGTAATTCCACTTCTGGTATTTAATTATGATAAATTTTAAAACAATTTATAAAAATACTTGCACAAATGCTCATAGCAGCTTTTTCAAGAGAGCACAAAATCGAAAAAAATCTAAATGTCCAACCAAAAGAGAATGAGCTGTAATAAATTCATTAATAAATGAACTGCAATATATTCATTCTGTTGGAAACAATTCAGCATTAAAATTAAGCGAACTACAATTATGCTTATCAACATGGAGAAATCTCAAAAATTTTATGTTGAGGGAAAGAAACCCACAAAAAGAAAATATTTGTTTGATTATATGACTTTAAAGTAGATTAATACAAAGTTAGTTATAGCTATTGAACATTGAATAGAATGGGCATGAAATAACATTCTGAAATTATGGTAATGTTATTTGTTTGTTTTTCTTAATTGGGGCATTGGATACACAATTGTATGTTGTACACTAAATTATGTTCAATCTCTGTGCATTTTACTATAATTTTTTTTTCAATTTTAAAAATGACAATTATATCTGTATACTCATATGGAGTGAAATACAGGATATAGTTTTAATTGGAAAATGTCAAATGTAGATTCATGTGTATAGCCTGCTTCCTATTTTTGAGAGAGCAATTTACAAAGTGTGGTCCAAGTACATCTAAGGATAATTTTGACCTGTTCAGAGTGAACAAAGCCTTTCCTTTTCCATTTTGAATATATACAGATATATTCAAAATTATACTATTCTTCTATTTTTTTGGGAAAACTTCATATTATACTTAAAATATATGCTTTATATTAACATGAAACATTATGGACTATTTAATTGACTAATAATATTAAAATTTTCTATTTTAATTTCTAATAAGGCAGAGATATAACCCTCATAAGCATAAGCTCTTTGAAGTCCTTGATAAGGTTTTAGTGTTTAAAGAGGTCCCAACACAAGAAGTTTAAGAAAAAATGGTGCAAGAAAACAGGAAACATATAAACAAATATGTATACACATATGATTTCTAATACCAATATTTATATTATTCTGAATGTAGACAAAATATTTTTGAGTCAGGGACACATTTATTATTGCTAGCATACAAAATAATTGTGACAATTCCCTTGTGTCCCAATTTCCCTTTTGCAAGACAATTTAATGAGAGTCACGTTTTGCTGCACATACTTCTGGGGTCTCTGCTATAATTCGGAAACTTGGCATTGTGATTCTGGATGACTCCTTAAGATAGCTTGCTTGGAAAAATTTCTCTTCAGAGAGAGAGAGAGAGAGAGAGAAAGAGAGAGAGAGAGAGAGTGGGAAGCCATACTTTCCTAATATAAACAAATCTTCTTAGAAAGACAAGGGGAAACCCTGGGTTTTTGCCCTTTCTAGTGTAAATTAATGTCCCTGAGGGAAGAGAGGAGAAGTATCTCCAGGTGGACAATCCTTGGGATTTCTTTCATATCATTCAACTTAAAACATAATCACATAATCCTCGAAGGCAAATCTTTTATTATCTAGTCAGTGATGTCCAAGACTTTTTTTTTTTTTTTAATCCATATGTATTAGTTCCTTCTCACACTGCTATAAAGAAATACCTACAACTAGTGTCTTTTTGAGATTTGGTTTATCAAGAGATCCTAATCAAGACTTAATTTCTGACCATGGGTTGGCTCCCAACTCTGCTGTGTTTCTCAGCAGGTTGTGAAGAAATAAGACATTATGGGAGCAAACAACTCACACTGTTACCATGTCATATCTTCTTCAATTTCTCCCTCAATTTATACCTATGGCCCCAGGGGGATTGTCTTATAGCTTCTAGAATGAGTAGGAAAGAAGCATTACTGATACAATCAGAAGATATACTAAAAACAACAGCAACAACAAAATAAAACCAATTATAAGATCAACAGAAGACAGAAAAATATCCCAGGAACTAAAATTTAAGGTAATCACTTTATTTATATTTAATTGTAATAAAGTCTGTTTGAAATAAATATCAACATAGATTCATGAGTAATGACTAACAGCCTGGACTATTTGAAGGGGTGGGGGCTTTACAACAAAAAATAATAGAGGAGTCATGATCTATAATAGAGGAGAGGAAGCAAGCGCGTCTTACATGGTGGGAGCAGGAGGAAGAGAGTGAAGGGGGAAATGCTACATATGTTTATACCACCAGGTCTTGTGTGAACCCACTAACGAGACAGCAGTAGGGTGATGGTGCTAAACATTAGAAACCAACTCCATGATCCAATCACCTTTCACCAGGCCCCACCTCCAACATTGGGGATTATAATTAACATGAGATTTGGGTGCGGACACAGAGCCAAACTCTATTACCAGGTTTCTGTTTTGTCCAGCAAGCCCTAAACATAAAACATAAAAATATTTTCTCTAAAACAGTATATGAGACTTTGGTCATATTTTTATTAAAAATACAGAATAAATAAATTGTTAATGAAACAATGCATTTTGAGAAATGAAGGAACAGAATAACAGAAAGTAGAATGAAAGCTGGAATTCATTGAATGCAATTTGATCACACAGTTATAATCTTGGACCTATTTGTTTTAAAAAATATATTTTTAATTGGACTCCTTTGGTGAGTATTAATTAGTGAAGTAAATATTCACACTCTTTGAACCCATTCTGAGTGATCCATTCATGTACATCTTTCCCATGCCCATGCCTCCAAGTTAACACTCCTTTATTATTTTTTGTGGTAAACCCCTGAATACTCCTTCAAATATTCTAGTATTTTAGTCACTATTAAATCTATGTTGATATTTATTTCAAATGAATTTTTATTACAATCAAAATATAAATAAGTGATTACCTAAAACTGTGGTCCCTGGGATATTTTTCTGTCTTCTGTTGATCTTCAAATTGGCTTTGCTGCTGTTGTTGTTGTTTTTGTTAATATATCTTCTGTGGTATCTGTAAAGTTTCTTTTCTTCTCATTCTAGAGGTTATAAGACAATCCCCCGGAGACTGAGGCCATAGGTGTAAATTGATTGAGGGTTAGCAAAAAGAAAAGATGTGACTTGGGGACAGTGTGCGTTGTTTGCTCCCATAATTTCTTATTTATTTATGACCTGCTGAGAAACACAGCAGGGTCGGTAGCTGAACCATGATCAGAACTTTAGTCTCAGTTATGATCTCTTGATAAATCAGTTCTCAAAAAGAGACTAGTTCTTTTCTGACGAGGGTACATTTCTGCTTGTAAACCTTAGGCAAAGATAAGATTCGCCTACTCAGACTGCCACAGATTTCTTTCCGCAACTTCGATGTCGTGTGTCCTGTTTACTTGGATCCCCACTGTGTCTGCTGGTGGTGGGTGCCTGAAAAGTGTCAGAATTCCCTTGCATCTGGTCTCTACTCAAACATGCAGGGTTTTTTCAATTATCGAATAAAAGCTATACCTAGCAGCAACTCAAATATCACATTTTCTTCAAAACGTAGTTTCAACAGGCATTGTCTCACAGAATGGGTCTTTCAGTGAATCACCATAAAGGTACTAGGGTTTACATAATCAAATTACATAACTCGGTTACTGAGCTACATTACTGAGTTACATTACTCAGCAATTTTTGTAGGTTTCATATTCTATGTTTCATGTATCTCTATTTTAATAGCTCAGCAAACTTAACGTTGTCTTTTTTATTGTATTTTCGTTTTGTTTTTTATAAGAAAATTGCAATGTGCTCAACAATTTTGTAAATGGGAGCCCCCAAATTGCTAAGCACCTCTGAAATACATTTAGGTGAAAACATAGTAAACATTACTATTTTTTCTGCCTACTTTTTGTGCAGTTTCACTCATTGTATCTGTATTAGTTAAATATCAGTTTATGGCTTTTATAACTCCAGATTCCTTATATCCTTGTTTAAATTAGGCAGCTTATTTAAATACATATCCTACAACTATTTCTGGTTATGGCTCCTTTTATGCCATCATCATAAAAAATCCAGCAGGTATCTCTTCAAAAGAAAATAATATGGGAGAGAGAAAAGAATGCTGAGGCAAAATAAAAGGAAATCATTGAAAGATTAAATGTCCTTATCAGGAAAAGGTGATACTACCCAGTGCTCATGTTTGTGGGTTGACCGGCATAAGAACAGTGTGTTTAAACCATTGCATCAGAGAGGAAGGCAGAGTACATGTATACAGATGTAAGTAGATTGCTAAATTGTAGAATACATGTCCGTTTACCTTCATTTCCTCGGTGGATTAACAGATGTGGCCTATATCTGAGCATACTGGTAGGCAGATAAAACATATGTACATAATCATATGAACTTAAACAGATTTTTGCAAGATAAAAATAATGACAGAAAGAGGCAAGAGATATGGTTGGGTTTTTTTTTTTTTTTTTTTTTTTTTTTTTTTTTAGAATTTAGAAAAACAGAAAGAAAAGCAAGAATGTTAAAAGTTTTATTATCACAAATGTTATTGTGTAACAAACCCAGGACATGTATTAATTTTGAGCATAAAAAAATTCAAAAATATATTATGCACTTAATCACAAAGCAATACACATCAAAATGTGTTTTCTCTGCGCACCAATAAAATAAAATTTGAAATACAGTATAAAAATTACCCCAAGTATTTGAAAAATAAAAAGTACCACTACATAATTCATAGATTAAAAAGAATTACAGGGAACATTTGGAAATATGTCCACTTGCCATGAGAGGAATAAAAAAATTTAAAAAAGAAATATGTCTGTTTAATAATATACAATGTAGTAACATGTCAACATGTGCTAGTTGCATCTGAAAGAGTATTTGAAAGAAAATATTTGACCTGAATACAATTATTAGAAAATAAGAAACACTAAAAATAAATTAGCTAGTCATTTAACTGCAGAAACAAAACCAAAGACAATAACCAACCACGAAACAAAAGGCAAATAGAATAATACACAATCAGAAAATAATGAAGTAAGAAAGAAAATAAATACTGATATAATTAGTTGTTGAAAAACACGTTAGCTTCTGGAAAAAAAATGTCAAAAGGGAATCAGAAAAAAAAGGTAGAAGGCAAAAATATAATGAAAAATATAGGAAAAAGAAAGTATCATTAAATTATTAAATTTATAAAGAAAATACTATGCTAATATATTTAGTGACCTAAGTAGTCCTGAAAAATGGGAAAAAATGATATTCTGATATTGGTTCATTGTGAATTAAAAATAATAATTAGTAACAGAACCATAAAAATATTTGAAATTACTCTTTTAAAAATTGCACACAGAAAACATTAAATCCAAGCAGTTTTACAGTCAAGTTCTACCAAACAGTTTGGATAGATTAACTCTATTTTAAATTTTCTGGAAATAAAAATAGCAAGAAAACTGCTGAACAACATATATGAAGTTAGTATAATTTTGATCACCATAGTTGAAAAAAAATACAAGAATATAAAATTATAGTTAATTTTATTTGTAGACATAAATGTAAGAATTCTAAAGAAAATACTTAAAGTGAGTTTATCTGCATATAAAAATAATATATGAAATAGTGTTTGTCATACACATACAAAAATATTATAGTATGAGAAACTCTCTCATTTCAGTTCATAGCAATGTTAATCCTAATGAAACATGATGTCTGAATATCTAATCAAAGCACTCCTTTAAAGCAAAAGCTCTAAGACAATAGAGGAAATTTTAAAAGGACAGCTTACACTAGGCATGAGCCACTGTGCCTGTTCAAGGTCAGCTATTTAGCAATCCCAATTTTATCCACAAAGTTCATTCACAGCTACACCCAGATTGGTGTTTGATTGAGTAACATAGGGCACTTGTAGGTAGAGTCATCTTCATAGTTCCGGCAACCATAAACATTTTACATTTAAAATATTAGCAAAAATTAAGAAAGACTGAAAATAATGTGTTATAACATGGTATTTCAAAGTGTTTCTGTTAGGAGTACAAATTCTTGCATTTATTTTAAATAACTTTTAAATATCGTGGTTTTCATGGATACACACTTATATAACCTGAAAGTTTGCATTAAAAACAAATTTGAAAGAAAGACATTTCTCATAGAGTAGTCTATATTAATAGTGGTTGAGAGAGGAATAAGATAAAATAAAATGAAATATAAGAGGAAGAACTGTGATATGCAGATAAAAGTCTACTTAAAAGTGAGAAGTGTAATCAAAACAATCATGTGAAGCATAAGGAAGTAAATACACCCTTTAAGAAACAAAACAAACCTTCCTAGGAATACAAAATAACTAGGAGGAAAATGTGGTAAAATAATAATAGTTTTTGCCTTTTAGTTTTACATTCATGAATTTCTCTCTTCCTCCAAATTTAAATACATATCTAATCCTGTATTTATAGCCCCAGGGACATATGAAGCAGATTAAAATCAACAGTATATAGCATGTCATTTTGCCTTTTGTCATTCAAAAGTGAAAGTATTTTCTTTTCTGAAGTGGGGTAGAATGCAGAATAAGGGACAGGTTCCAAAGGAGGTCAAAGTGGGAATCTGTGGGCATAAACTGAATTTCTAAAGAAAGCATAAAGGGAGAAATATTTCACCTTCGTATTCAAGATCTTTTCATGAGTTGCAAAAGAAAGGAAAGGACAAGAGAGTAGAAAAATAACTGGGCAGGGATTTCCAAATTGCCTTTTATGGTATCCCAGTAGAGGTAATAACATCCCAGGTACATATTGCAACCCACCACATGGGAACACACATAGCGCTACCATTGAGATAGGAAACTAAGAGAGACCTCAGACTCGGGAGAGTCCTTTGGACAAGAAGTAGGGCCAACACAAAGGCAATTCATGTGGATTGCTATCAAGTAATAATTGGAGCACCTTATCTGCCATGTCCCAAATATCTTGTAATTGCATAAGGGCACAAAAGCTATGTCACAATTCAAGAGAGTTGAGAACTTTATAGGTAATAACAGTGGTTATTTCTGTTTTTCCTCCGGTATGGTGAAATGAGGTCTGGAGATACATTGAGTAAAGTTCTCATTAATAGGAAGTAAATTAACTTATATTATTACACATAAAGATTTTTAAATTGGTATTCATATTACCTGCAAGTGTTTCAAGGGTGACAGTGTGACCAAAATTATCAAAATTGATAACCATTGAATTTTACAATACCAGTTATTGGTGATTTTAGCAAAAGCTAAAATGAAATGTAAACTAAGAAGGAGATAAAATGGAATTTTGTGATAACCATCATTTTAATCAAGACTGTGTCAGAAGCATGATGGAAATATGGCTGTAGAACAACTGAGGGTTGAAGAACTACTAATGTATGTCAATGTGAAATCCTACATTTATCTCAAATCTATCATATACATTTCTCCGTTAGTCCCACATCAACACCAGTCTAGTCTAAGCTACAAGATTCTGTATCCTAGAAGTATAAGCTATATCTCCCCTAGGTTACTTAATACTGATTAACTCCTTGTGAATAAGGTTTTGACTTTTGCTATTAATAAGTCCTCATTCAGTCTAAAATTTTTCTAAATGTATGAGCCACTCTAAAGGTGTACTTAGTATAGATGGTTTGTTCCTGGTTTTGAAGGTATTTTAAAGCTTGACTCAATGCAAACAGCTCACAAGTTTGGGTAGACTAATTATTAGACAGTTTTCTGGATCTATTTCTTTAAGAGCTTTTACATTAATTACTGAATACCTTTTGTGTCTTTTTCCTCAATTACTTGGGAGGAACCATCTACAAACGAGTGTCACACTGTTTTGAAGGGGGTGCTTTCTTGAATTGGGCCTAACTTTTGTGTGATAGTCAATTAAATTTAAACATGTGTATTCTCTTTTTAGGTGTAGGCTCCCTGTTAAGAAACCTGCTAGGTCAGGTTTGGTGGTCAGTGTTAAATTATCTCTTTTTAACAGAACAACCTTGTACTTTAAGATTCTTGAGTGGCAGATTAGTGCCCTCAAAAAAAAAAAAAAAAACAGGTTATTGAGTTAATAAACCACGTTTTTGCCTTTTTGATTTAAGATGGTTTTAACTTGATGGGGTGTGCTTATGACTAAATTTCCTCCAAAGACAACCCTTGAAGAGTAAAGGACATGTCCCTGCCACCAACATAGGGTGTAATCTATTTCCTCTTGGGAGGCAGGTCTCCTACTAGCAATGTTTTCTATTAAAAGTTCACAAATTCATTCCTCATTTGAGCCAAATTTTGGCCAGAATACTAAAGGTTCAAGTATTGGTTTCTGAGACCAAATGGAACAGCAATATTTTATCATTTGTTGCTTTTTCTTTTTTTTTTAGTCTTTCATTATCTTTCCAGTGTTTTAACATGATAGCCCTGTAGGACTGTCAGGGGGATATCTTTTTTGCTAACTCTAATTCTTTTTATTCCCTGTCTTGCTTGGGGTAGTTCCCATATTGGGTCATGGTTAGGCCCAATCTCTCATCTCAGAAATGTCTCGCCTATCCTTCTCTAGAGGCTTGCTAGGGCTATTAGGCTCAATTTCTCCTATTAGAAATGTCTCACCTATCCTTTAGCCCCACTGGCTGGAGGTTCCTTGCACCTTTCTCTCACTTTGCTATGGCCACTTCTCCAGAGGGAAATTAGGTTCCTCTTAGCATTGGCAAGACTGTATAAAGGCCAACGTCAGGATCCCTACAAGAGGGCCTACATTAACCATACGCGATAACCCCGGAACCGCAAATTGGACTCCCTCACTTCACACAGCAGTAGTGCTTGTTACCATTCACACACTTTCAACTTTCAGAATCCTGACCGCAGAGGAAATACCTCGCTGGCCTCGCAGCTTCTCTTACCTTAGTCTGTGCACAGTTACCTGATCACAGTGGTATGTGAGCCTCCTTTCCCCCAAACTGCCTACCTGCTTCTTTCCTGCGTTGCTGGGAGTCTGGGTTTATTCACACTGAGTGGGTCTCGACTCCTTTACCGCTGAAGCCAATGCAACCAGACAGAAGGACGTGCCTCCTTGTGGGAGAGGACCAAAGACCCTTCCCCAGAGGAGAATGGGGATCCCAGACAAGCCCCCAGATTGTTGGAGATAAAAGTGCTCAGTGCCACAAAGCGGAACCAACGCTCAGGGCAAAGGTAATTTACTTCTATAGAAGGGTATCTCCTGCATGCAAGGCAGAGGCAAGGGGGAATGCCTAGAGCAAAGGAGAGCAGTAGTTTTTCCTTCCTAACACAGACCCTGTTCATGTGGCCTCCTTCTGTGGGCTGGGGTCAAACCACACAGTCTAGGCTAAGTCCACTTGGCTACTGCTGACATCATCAAGGGGCAAGGGTGGGCTTTTGATCGAAGGATGGTTACATAGGTGTCAGGAAATGCTTGGGCTTGTTTGCTCACAGCAGAGACAGGGAGAGCTGATAGATGAATGGGTAAAATGACTTTATAGAATAGAACAAAGAACCAGAAACCAAAACTCTTTGAAGAGAAATGATTTGCTCTTAACAACAGTAAACTAAACTAAAAATAAAAATGGAGTAACTCATACTAAAGTTCCAGGTCACCAAACTCAAGCTACCTCATTGTCTAATCTTGGAGAAATCAGCCAATTTCCCAAACAAGCCAGTTTAATATCTTCAAAGGGCATGACAATTAAGTTTCCTTTGTTTTAATCATTACACAAAAGAAAGAGCCTGAGGTAATCTGATGTTAACCTATCAGTTATTTTTCTATTGTTCTGTCTCCCTGTTCCTGACTTGTAAGAAAAATAGCTGTGAAATGATTAACATACTTTGTGTTGTCTCAGCTTTCTTCAGCACTTCTCTCTCAATAAAACCAACAACTTTTGCTCAGCTCACCTGAATACTTTCTATTTTATAGAATGAGTTGTTGTCTGATTTTAGAATTGCAATGAAGCCAATCAAAATCTTTTTTCTATTTTTTTAATCAAAATCTTTAAACTAACTTTTTTTATTTTGTCCTTTCACACATTCTACAATTGATTACTCATTGTTCATACCAGTCATCTTGCCTTGATTTCCTTCAGAAAATTTTAACAAACACCTGACGTTTGTTCTTGAATGTTCTCAATCATTTTTTCTCTGGTATTTGGTGTGTTCTTTCAGCATAAACGTTTTGGTTTGTCCAACAAAAGTGTGGAATCTGAAGGTTGTTTGTCCTCTAGAATTAAAAATGTTTGATTTGTTTTATTTCTCCTTGCTGCATTTTCAGGATATGCAGGATGAGAGATGAAAAAGGAAATACTGACTGATGTGCCTATGTTTTAGAATATCTTTCATTTTGGCTTTTCCTTTAAATAAACATGAAAATATAATTTGAAGAATTTGAGAAGTAGAAATATAATTACTTTGCAATTACCCATTAAGTGTAGAAAAAATAGAAAAGGAGTTACTGATGACTGAGATTGCAAAATGGGAAATCATAAAACGGGGACATTTTGAACTATGAAAAATTGTCTTATCTAACAGAAAAAGGTAGTAACACAGATTAAATCCTAACATGTATCAATATATAGCCAGAAGGACAAGAGTAGTCCAATGTAATTAGATCAGATATTGAACAGAACTGGTTGAGTACTGGGCAAACAATAGTTATTTAAACAAGTTTAAGAAGATGCTGTTTTAAAAATATTTGACTAATATTTTCTAAACAAAAAATACATATTTATAATTAGGAATGCTGAGGTGCTTGAATTATATTCTTATAAAACATTATTATGTCCTCTAGAATGTTTGGCCACAGTTTTCATGAATGCTGTTGAAATAAAGGATATCCTGAAAGGCTTAATCAAATAGTAACTTCCTTAAACACATGCTGCCAAAAAAGTGATTTTTAAAGTTTTGTAAGCCACTTTTAGCAATTTATTTTTAAATTTGTAAAATACTTAAAAATTACAAGTTCTTTGTGTTCTCAAATACTAGGTAGAGAAACACAAAGTCAAGTTATTTTAAATTGAATCTTCTTATTGTTCATGTAGTTTTAAAACTCACACCTTTTGTGGCCTATTTAACTTATAATTACTTTTAATGATTCATAGTTTTAGAAAATTTTTCAGCTTAACCCCAAGACATTCTTTTTTGTATACTTTTTTAAAGGTACATGTTTTACTGCTTTCTATCTAGAATAATGGCTGAGTTCTTTCCAAAATACATGGATATTTTAATGAAAATATGTGATCCCTTCAATACCAAAGTTAAATTATAATTTTTTTTTTTTCTAATATCAAAATTGTAAAATACAGTTTTACCTGATATTGTTATATCTATGTAACTAACACTGAAATGGCTCTGTTATCTGGGGTTTATACCCTGGCTCTTGGTCCTGGTGGAGAAGGAATTCAGGACACAGACCCACATGAGGAGTGGGTTCAGGAGCAGAAAGTTTAATGGAAAAAGAAAAGAAAGAGAAAAAGCTTAATCATTTGAGAAAGCAATGGAAGAGGGTCTCTGAATTGCAGCAGAATCCAATTGGTTTGTACAGAGGCATGAGGAGGTGGTGATTGATTTACATAGGGCTCAGGGGATTGGTTTGACCAGGTGTGACATTCACATAGCCTGTCAAAAGACTGGACCTCCTACCCTAGTCTTTTATTATGCAAATGCTACCTCCACCTGGGAGTGGCCATGATACTTGTACATGTGGTTTTATATGGAGGCTACCATGACACCTGGGACACGTGGTGACAAGGAAAAGAGGGTGGGAGATACCATGTTGGGTGGACGTGGCTTTTGGCTGCTGGTATTTGCATATCAGTGCTTGCAGGTCTGGTTTTTCAAGCCTCTTTCTGTTAGAAAGAAATGTTTTGGGGGTTGCTTTTTATTAAAAAGAAAAGCTTTACTGAGGACTCTCATACCCTCACTATCTGCCTAAGTAATTTCTTCTTAACTTCTGAATCAACAGTTTCCCTTTTCTCTTCTAATATTTAGTTTTCACTATTTATCTGATTGTTGGAATTTGTTCAAGTTGCAATTCTGTTTTTCTTGCTTTGATGAGAGGAAGATATGTTTTTCTTGAACTGAAGATGGAGAAGAAAAAAGAATATACGCACACATATATCGTATTATGGCATATGTGTGTATGTATGTGTATAAAGACTCATAAAACACAAAAGCAAGTGCTGTGGTGGTGGTGGTTTCATGCAGTTTGGGGCCCAGCTATATGAGCTGTGTTGGGGCTGCTTTCCCATTGTATGTTAAGCCAACTCTATAAGGGACAAAGTAAAAGGTGAGAGTTAAATGAACTGATTACTTTCAGTGACAAGAGAGAATAAAATCAAGATACTAAGTTGAATCAAGAGGAATTGTTGACTTTTCTGTCTGATACTTTTAATCACATTTTTCCTTTGTAGTTATATTCTGACCTTCCTTCCATGGCTTATTAAGAAAAATCTGACTGCACATTTCTAACAGTCACAAGTTAGTAGACCTTCTTCCCTTCTGACACAGAATGGATTTCCTGGAGATTCATACATAATAGGGCTTTTGTCACTTCCTCCAATGGTCTTAAAAAATGTGACCTCTATCATCAGGGTATTTCTTTTTCCTTTTTACTTAATGTATGGGAACCCATGTGGTATGGAGCAGTAGCTATTTTAAGCTCTTCCTAGTTTATTAATCATACGTATGATTCTCACTAACTATTGCTCCTTGCCCATCAGGCAGTGAAGTAAGGAAGTGGGTGTGTCTATCAGTGACATTACTGAGATTTATATTGCTAAGTAGTTCTCTAGTTAATAAGATGGCACAGCAGAACTGCCAGCTGAAATGAAATTTAAATAACACAGTATAACCATCATATTTTCCAAATGCTCGCTAGGCCTGGAAAAGAAATTAAATATTATTAAAGACATCTGTATCTTCTAAGACGACAATAGAAATCAGACAATCTTACATCAGCTCTGCTTTATCATTTAGCCCATTGCTTTGTTTTTTTGGCTTTGATTCAGGTGAATAGCAATGACAACCTAAAACAAAACAAACAAAAAACTTTTTTGAGTGACAGAGGGACCAAGATATGGCAAGCAGCTTCAAGGCAGGAAGATCATCTGAGGTTGGGAGTTTGAGACCAGACTGGCCAACACAGCAAAACCCTGTCTTTACTAAAAATACACAATTTATCTGAGTATGGTGGTGGGGGCCTGTAACACCAGCACCTTGGGAGGCTGAGGCAGGAGAATCACTTGAACCTGGGAGGCAGAAGATGCAGTAAGCTGAGATAATTCTACTACACTTCAGCCTGGGTGATAAAGTGAGATCCTGTTTCAAAAAAAAAAAAAAAAATGTACTGCACTCGTAAGAAGGAGGGGAGAGCACTGCATCTTCTTGTTTCTGAAGGAAAATACACAAACCATTCTAGTCTCCCCTCTGCTCATACTTTCCCCTTAACAATGAAGAAACCTACATTATTCCATAGGAAAGTATAAAATTTTTAAAAAGGTGAAATTGGTTCCTAAGAAAGAAGGTAGAAGCAACTACTTTGGAAATTTATGCTTCAAAATAAAGCAGAAATATAATTTAGTAGGTGAATGTAGTTATTGGACTGAGGGGGTATTAAAAAAATGTGAGATAGGATGGCATGTTTATGTTGATGAAAATGAGTAGGGAGAGAAATATTGATGATCCTGGGAATGATACTATAGAATAAAAAAGAGTAGATGAGTTCCAGTGTAAAATTGAAGGAGTCAGCCTTACATCAAAGCATAAAATTAGCAAAAACATAATATGTAGCTCAAAAGCAGAATATATGGGAATACTTTCATTTGGGTTCTGAGATATCACTCTTGGTTCATAACTTCCTAACATATCATTCAGCCTAGTATCATTTGCTGATTCCTTGTTTTCCAAACTTTTCGTATTTGAGTGAATCAGGAGTCAATCTCCTGACTTCTTGTATTCTTTTGTTTCTAATTTATATTTTTAGTGATCAAATCTGTTTTATTGTCTTCAGACAAGACCTCTACCTGAAACTGTTGACATATCTCAGACACCTTTTGAACATAGCCCCTTGGATGTCTAATAGGCTTCACAAAATTAACACTTGTAATTGAACTGACTCCCACCAATAATCATGTTACTTTCGCAATTTTTTAGGATAGTGTGCATCCTAAATTTTTTTAAAAGAGAGGCCACTGGCTAGAGGCTAGTTAACTGGCTATGAGATGAGTGCCAAACAATAAATTAAATCTAGACATTGGAAGACAAAATACTTTCTTTTTCTGTGTCTTCTTTTATAGTAGTTCAGCAGCTTTGTCACCATATTATAGTTGGGGCCTCTATCACTGAAGGTTGAGGAATAATTTGTTGACAGCTGTTAAATACACAAAGTACCACATTATTTATCTGAGATCTCTTCTAATCACCTAAAACACACACATGTGCACACATACAGCCAATCAATGCACTCAACTGCTGGTCAATTTTCAAAGCTTATTTTCAAGAATACAATTGTGTGATTAACAGTTTCCTTGGCTTATATTTGGATTCTAGGCATAATCAATGTTTTTATCTGATATTCCATATTGAAGATAATATGTATTTATAATTTTACATATTTTCTCTCAGTTCTTCATTCTTTTCAAGGAAAAATCTTTTAATTGTTAAAGGCAAAACAAATATAAATAAATTGTTTATTCTACTATTTATATGAATTAATCTGATCTTTAAAATTAATATGCCCCTTTAGTGAAAATAAATAAACCTATTTTTATTATTAAGCTAAACTATCCCTACGATCTAGGTATTTTTTTTTTTCTGTTCAAGAAGAGTGAAACAAAAGTGAGGCTTTTCAAAAAAGACAAGAAATCATTTAATTAATTGGACATATCTATCTCAATCAACATTGTGAAAATGTTTAGTATCATTGGTATTCATCTCCAGGCTGAGATACTTGTGAATTTATGTTAAAGGTCATGTAAAATAGATATGATCTACACTTGATAGTGGCAGGAGGCATACAAACGCCTAGGCAGATAGGGGCAGGTAGTTGGTGAAACCCCACCTTCAAGCCAAAAACAACCTGAAGGCTGAAAGACCCTAATGCTGGTTCTGGATGAAACCTGTGACCCAGAGTGAGAACTTCTGTTCCTGTTTGCCTGCCCTTTCCAAATTGTTTCTTTGTGAATAATGGCTTTTAACAGTCAAAAGTTGCCTTTTCCAGCACTACCAATGGCCTGCCCCTCCCCATGATGTGTCTATAAAAACCCCAGACTCAGCTTCAGTGGGGGAAGATGACTTGACTTCAGATGAAAGACCACCTTTCTGTCCCCTTTCCACTGAGAGCTATTTCATTTCTCAATAAAATTCTTCACCCTCATCACCCTTCAGTTGTCAGAATGACCTCATTCTTGAATGCAGGACAAAAATTCAGGACCTACCAAATGCAGATACTCAGAAAGCTATAACACTGTGGCTGTCTGTCCTCTGCCAGTGGAGAGCAGCCGCCCCAAACTACAGGAAGCAATGGCAGAGCTGAGCCAGCCCCAGACCTATAGGCCAGAGTGGGACAAGGGGCTGAACTGAGCTGTTAATATGCAGCTGTCTGTTAGGCTGCAGAGGCAGGACTGAAAAGCTGATTAACATTTTGTAACACCATTTCTGGGGCTTTGGGGTCACAGGCATTTCTGCCTGGGCATCACCATATTCCCCTCAGTGAGGCATGCCTAGTCCAGCTTCAAGCTCTGCACAGAGCCACCCTTGTGCCTGCATTTGGAACAGCCAGCCAGACCCTGCACTTGCTTGCCTCATACATACCCTCCTGCCAGGTGCTGAGTGAGCAGTCACAGCAGATGCAGCAGCCACTGGCTAGAGTACAAGCCACATGCATCCTTGCAGGCTAAGTAGACAGGGTGTCTCTTGCTGCAAGCCAGGCAGAGGGGCCGAGAAAAATCCTGCATCATATTGTTGTAGAAAATAAAATTTATTTAGTATAGTGTTTGGCAACATTGCGAAATAATTCTAACTATATGCCATTTATGAATGAGTAGCATTTAAATATAATAATTTAATGCCTTTTCTTACGTATATAAATTTAGGATGACTTAATGTTCTAAAATCTAGTGACTGACTGTCATAAAAGCTTAATGACTTGAGGCAAATCCAATTTGAGTTTCTACATTCCTAAAGTTGATTCATTTCCTTCTAATCTAGTGTTTTCATTGTCAATGATGTGTCTCTCTGCAAGACGGAATGTTCCAATTGCTTCTTGATTAGAAAAGCAATACTGATTTTTGCACCAAACAAATTTGTTCAGAATTGACAGAAAGACCAGAAATTACTGTCTTGGTGGATTTAGAGAAGTTACAATGTCAACATTGAATCCAGCTTCCTCCTTTTACATGTATGCCACTGTTATTAGGAGGACTTCTCAAGTGCAACTGAACCCTACTGAATGATTCAGACTGTACTTTTAATGATCGCTTATCATGCTGACCATCAAATATGAGTGAGATAGCCGGGCGTGGTGGCTCACGCTTGTAATCCCAGCACCTTGGGAGGCTGAGGCAGGCAGATTTCAAGGTCAAGAGATCGAAACCATCCTGGCCAACATGGAGAAACCCCGTCTCTACTAAAAATACAAAAATTAGCTGGGTGTGGTGGCACATGCCTGTAGTCCCAGCTACTCAGGAGGCTGAAGCAGGGGAATCACTTGAACCTGGGAGGCAGAGGTTGCAGTGAGCCGAGATTGCACCATTGCACTCCAGCCTAAGTGACAGAATGAGACGCTGTCTCAAAAAAAAAAAAAAAAAAAAAAAAAAAAAAAAAAAAAAAAAAAAAAATAAAAAAAAAAAAAAAAAAAAAAAAAAAAAAAAGAAATGTAGGAAAATACCTTAGGAAACATGTTACACATGACAATCAATTTGAAGATGAGTGATAAAGAGTGAAGAGAGGTGAATGTGGAATCACACTAAGCTGAAATCTAACACCAAGAAACAGTTTTTTTTACAGTATAAATTGTGATATTAAAAGCTACACTACAAAAAAAAGTTTCTGTAAACAGAGATTCATTCCGTGCACTTCTCATTGTTGCTTTCTGAAAAGGACTGATGGTTAAAATTATGGGGGAGATGGATTGTATGGCTTTATTTTCAGTCATTTACCCAGCATGAAATGGATAATGTGTTGTTTCATATTGTATATTTTAGGTATAAAAAGAAATGTTACACAATCAGGGCTAAATAAATTACTTCAAAATGCATTAACAATTCCATTTACTAAGAAAATTACTAAATCTGTCAGAACAGACTTATATGGGAGATTTGGAGAGATACTGAGTTTTAATTGGAGGACAAATTTAAAATGCTCAGGTCTTGAACTTGGCAGTTTTTCTTTCACAATTTCTAGCAGTTTTAAAATAAGACACTTTTAAGGAGGTCTTAATCCTGTTAAAGCTATATTGAGTCCCTAGATATCAGGTGAATATTTACAGATTATATACCATACACACCCACGTATAAATTTTATTTTTCAGTGCCAATTTTTGTACACTTGTTAAGTTGGTTTTATTTTATGATTAACTTAGGAGAGATTTAATGTTTGGATTGATGATCCCAATTCCCAAGTTGCTGATGATGGCTTATCATATATTCTTTTTCTCTACAAAAGCATAACTTGGGGCCATCAAGCCCAAATAAGGACTTAGATAAGCCAAGTTTCAGTTAAAGTTATAGGACAGTTAGAATGTTTTGATAGCATTGAAAAGAAAGCCTATTCTAAGGCCCAGAAAAAATAAAGACACATTAACCTAAAGAGGTAGAACCTACCCTACAGGATGAGTTGTTTTAGCACTGGTTCCATCAGACAATTAAGAAGCCAGGTGCTTTACTTATCATTTCTCTGCCTTTCATAGATAAGAAGGCTGATTTTTCTGTGCATAAGAAGACTGCCAACAGAATCAGTACTACATTATCTTAGTTTATTTGGGCTTCTCTAATAACAGAATACCGTAGGCTTGGTGACTTAAACAACAAATATTTATTTCTAAGTTCTGGAGGCTTTATTTTGAAGTCCAAGGTAAAGCCATCAGTCAAGCCAGCAGTGTCTAGAAAGGGCTCACCTTCTGGTTCATGTAGAGTTCCTTTTTGTAATTTCTTCACATGGCGGAAGGAAGTGAGACAACTCCCTGGAGCTTCTTATATGAGGGCACTAATCCCATTCATGAGGGCTCCACCCTCATGGCCCGATCACCTCCCAAAGGCTCTGCTTCCTAATATCATCATTTTGGGGATTTGCCTTTGAACATATAAATTTGAGTGGACACAGACATTCATTTTGTAGCACACATGCTTTCTTTATCATGTCCAATGTAAAGACAGAATTTGACTTCATAATGCCCATTTTAAGAGTGAGTAATGACTTTGTGAGAAGCCATAATTATTACCTGTTATAGTTTGGTCATCTGTATCCCAAGACCATTTTTAAATTGCTCAGTAGAATGAAACTGCTTTTAGACCAACATACTTTATTGTGTAAACTGAGGTCACTTCTCCAGATAGCATTAGGGCTATTCAATAGATGGGAAAGTGAGTAGATAACAAAATTTCACTATTATTAACTGAAAGTTCATATCTCTCATACAATATCCTTCTAAGGTCTATATCCTTCTAACTAGAATATCATCCCAAGAAACCAACAGGTAAGAAGAATAGAATCCTGGAAAAAATTGCAATTTGAAGGGGTACATCAGTATTCACATCCCCAAAACCCCCCAGTCAACTGTGTAATAAAACATGAAGAGTGATTTTTAGTAAGACAACGTAGCCTCGTGACAGATTTCCTAACCCCCATAAAGGGAAAGAGCTTCCGTTTTTCAACAATCTCTTTATTTTAGAAACTTGCAGCCACACTTGCATGAAAATTGTCACCTTTATTGCAGTCCTCTAGTTCTGTAAGCTCCCATTACAAAGGCCCCACTTCCGGCTTTCTTCTTCAACTTTTGCCTCTGTATACTCTATTTCTGTACTATTTCAGTCAATGGCATTATTTTTCTAATATTTAAAAAGGCATGTTTTCTCCTTTCTGTAAGTTACTTAAGGCTTTCCATTTACTTCAGGGCAATGGAAAGCTCCACTGGGGTATGGTATAGAGTACTGGCACATCAAACAAACCAAAAATTTGGTTTATTCAAATTTTTCCAATGATCTAAACAGGGAAAGAAGATAACACTAATTGGTAATACTATTCTTTAATATAATAGATTGAAACCCCACAAAAATAAGTCCAACTAGATCTGAACAATAAATATGTATTGGCATATACTATGTTTTTTTAAAAAGAACCTGAGTCATATTATGTGTTTGCAGACATCAAAGAAGAAGAAAATATCATGTTTATGAAATCAAACAAGTATATGATGATGACTTCCTCAGGAATTTTAAAAGATGAAACTGAAGAATTAACTTCAATTTCGGAATTCATTATTTGTCTATGGATTAGGTTTCTTCCTTGTTCAGTCTTCAGATGGTGTATGTGTATGTGTCCAGGAATGTATCCATTTCTTCTAGATTTCCTAATTTATGTTTATATAGGTGTTTATAATATTCTCTGTTGGTTGTTTGTATTTCTGTGGGTTCAGTGGTAGTATCTGACATCTCTGATTGCATTTATTTGAGTCTTCTCTCTTTTCTTCTGTATTAGTCTAGCTAGTTGTCTATTTTATTATTATTATTTTTTAAAAAGCTCCTGGATTCACTGAGTTTTTTTGAAGGTTTTTTGTGTGTGTCAGTCTCCTTCAGTTCAGCTCTGATATTGGTTATTTTTTGTGTTCTGCCAGGCTTGGGTTTGTTTGCTCTTGTTTCTCTAGTTCTTTTAGTTGTGATTATATGTTGTTAATTTGAGATCTTTCTAGCTTTTTGATGTGGGCATTTGGTGCCATAAATATTCCTCTTAGCACTGTTTTATCTGTGTCCCAGTAATTCTGGTACATGGTAACTTTGACCTCATTAGTTTCAAAGAACGTCTTGATTTCTGCCTTAATTTCATTATATACCTTCTGCCTTAATTTTATTATAAGAACTCTTAGTCTTCAGGAGCATCTTGTCCAATTTCCATGTAGTTACATAGTTTTGAATGGATTTATTAATCTTGAGTTCTAATTTGATTGCACTTTAGTCCAAGAGATTTTGTTATGAATTCAGGTATTTTGCATTTGCTGAGGGGTGTTTTACTTTTGATAATGTGATCAATATTAGAATATGTACCATGTAGTGATGAGAATAATATATATTCTGTTATTTGGGGGTGGAGAGTTTTGTAGATATCTATCAAGTCTTCTTGATCCAAAGCTTAGTTCAGGCCCTGAATAGCTGTTAATTTTCTGTCTTGATGATCTGGCTACTATTTTCAGTTGGGTGTTTAAGTCTCCCACTATTATTGTTTGGGAGTCTAAGTATCTTTGAAGGTCTCCAAGAACTTGTTTTATCCATCCAGGTACTCCTGTGTTGGGTGCATATATATTTAGAGTAGTTAGCTCTTCTCGTAGAATTGAACGCTTTTTCATTATGTAATACACTATTTTGTCTTTTCGGATCTTTGTTGATTAAAAGTCTATTTTTGTCAGAAAGTAGGATTGCAACCCTAATTTTTTGCTTTTTTCTGTTTTTCATTGGCTTGGTAAATTTTTATTCATCCTTTTATTTTGAGTTTATGGGTGTCTTTGCACATGAGATGGGTCTGTTGAAGAAAGCATACTAACGGGTCATGATTCTTTATCCAACTTGCCATTCTGTGTCTTTTAATTGGGGCATTTTGCCTATTTACATTAAAGGTGAGTATTGTTAAGTGTGGATTTGATCCAGTCATCATGATGTTATTTTGCAGACTTGATTATGTGGCTGCTTCATAGTGTCACTTGTCTGTGTACTTCAGTGTGTTTTTGTAGTGGCTGGTAATGGTTTTGCTTTCCATATTTAGGGCTTTCTTACGGAGCTCTTGTAAGAAGGTTTAGTAATAACAAATTTCATCAGCATTTGCTTGTCTTAAAGATTCTTATTTGTGAAAATTAATTTGGCCAGATATGAAATTCTTGGTTGTAAATTATTTGCTTTAACAATGTTGAATGTTGTTCCCCAGTCTCTTTGGGTTTGTAGGTTTTCCACTGAGAGGTCCATGGTTAGCTTGATGTGTTTCCCTTTGTAGGTGATGTGGGCTTTCTCTCTATCTGCCTTCACATTTTTTTCCCTTCATTTTGAGCTTGGAAATTTGATGATTATGTGTCTTGGGAATAATTTTCTCATGGAGTATCTTACTGAGGTTCTCTGAATTTCGTGAAATTGAATATTGGCCTGTCTTGTTAGGTTGGGAAATTCTCCTGGATGATATCCTGGAATATGTTTTCCAAATTGGTTCCATTCTCCCCATCTCTTTCAGATAGCCCAATCAGCTGTAGATTCAGTCTCTTACAATAATCCCATATTTCTCAGAGTTTTTTTCATTCCTTTTTGTTCATTTTTCTCTATTCTTGTCTGCCTGTCTTATTTTAGAAAGACAGTCTTCAGGCTCTGAGATTCCTTCACTTTGTCTATTCTGCTATTAATAAGTGAAATTGCATTGTGAAGTTCTTGTAGTGTGTTTTTCACCTCTATCAGGTCAGTTATGTTCCTCTGAATACTGGCTGTCAGCTTCTGTATTTTAAAATTATGATGCTTAGCTTCTGTTCATGAAGTTACAACATGCTTCTTTAGCTCAGCAAAGTCCTTTTTATCCACATTCTGAAGCCCATTTTTGTCATTTCAACCATTTCAGCTTCAGTGCAGTTTGGAACCCTTGCTGGAGAGGTGTTGTGGTCATTTGGAAGAAAGTAGGCACTCTGGATATTTGCGTTCAGTGTTTTTGAACTAATTGTTTTTTCTCATCTTTGTGTGCTTATCTACCTTCAATTTTAGAAATTGGTGACCTTTGGATGGGGTTTTTGTGTTATTTTTTGGTTGTTCTTGTTTTCTGTTTGTTTCTTGTTCTTTTAACAATCTGTCCACTCTTCTGCAGGGATGCTGCACTTTCCTGAGGGTCTCCTCCACATTCTAGCTGCGTCAGTTTTTCTAGTACTTGGGGGTATCACCAGTGAAACCTGTGAAACAGCAAAGATGGCAGTCAGCACCTTCCTCTGGAAGCTCCCTTCCTGGGGAGTGCTTACCTTTACCAGCCTGAATGTGCCTTAGGAGGTGTCTGGAGACACCTGTTGGGAGGTCTCGCCCAGTCAGAAGGAACAGGATTAAGGTCCTGCTTAAAGAAGCAGTGTGGTTGCTTTTTGGTAGAGCAGCTGTGCTTTGTCGGGGAATCCTTCAGCTCCTGATTGGTTTGGGCTCTCACAGGCCTATAGGCTGGACTGGCTGAGATCCCCAAACAGCCAAGGTGATGGCCTACCCTACCCCCTTACCACTCCATCCCAGGGAGAGATTAGAACTGTTGACTGTAGAACATGGGTTGTGGTAGCCAGAAGCCGTGGCTGAAAGGATCCATCCAGCGAGAAGGAAAGGATCTGAGTCCCACTTAAAGAAGCAGTCTGGCCAAGCCTCAACAAAACAGTCATGTCATGCTGAGCAACCACCTCTGCCCTGGTCAGTTTGGACTCTCCAGAGTCTCTTAGACAAATTTTATAAGCATAATACTCAACAAAACAAGTCATAGGCTAAACAGTACACAAATATCATTTTCTCTAGCTACAAGTTCTTTATCAACCCAAGCATGCTCTTCTACCCTGCAGTATTAAAAACCAAAGACAGTGTGCAAAAGCTTATACTTAAATTGAAACTTAATTCCCAATGCAACAACATTGGGAAGTGGGCCTTTTAGAGATAACTGGGCATTCAGGGCTCATTTCTCATGAATGGATTAATCCATTCATTGATTAATAGATTAATAGTTGTGATGGGAGTGGGACTGGACAGGAGGCTGTGTAAAGAAAAGGAGAGACCTAAGCTCTTACCTTTAGCGTTCTCACTATGTGATTCCCTGTGCTGTCCTGGGGTTCCACAGAAAGTCCTCACCAGTGAGAAGAAACTCCTTACCAGCTGCCTTGGGGTTTCACAGAAAGTCCTCACCAGATGCAGCTTCTAGATGTTGGATTTCCCAGCATCCAGAAATTTAAGGATTTTTAGTTTTTTAATAAATTACCCATTCTCAGGTATTGAGTTATAGCAACAGAAATGGACTTACACACATTGCCCTTAAATTAGTCTATCACAATTTATTTTAATAAAGGTTTCTTTAATAAATTTTCCTTTCAAAAAAGGAGCTGATGATACTAATTTACAAAATGATACATTTTTTACACTCTTCCCCCCTGGTTTTGGTAGTTTCCTCATCTCCCTACCAACCACAACATTGATTGTCTTATGGGTGACAAGAGGTCTTAGAGGTACTTTCTGTTGTCCTGTCATAATTTCTTCCTTTGTGGTCAACTTTGAGGCCAGGGGTTAAAGTTTATACTGACAAAAATCTGAGCTTCTTTTAGCATCATTCATCTTAGCTAGTTCAGATAACAGTTACAAAGGGATTTTATGTTTAACATACTTCTTATTATTTTATATTTTCTTACAAATCCAATGAGCCAACTCCATGAAAGCCAGGTCTACCAGCACTTCTAAGTTCATTCAATAACTTTTATTCTTAGTAACTGATTTCAGTACAGCTACAGTTTTAACCATATCGAGCTAGGTATTCATCCAGGAACCAATTATTATCTTCTGCCTTTTTATGCTTTTCTTTCCCAAACCACATTTCCTTGATTCAAGTCCAGTCTAGCAAATCATACTTGTACAAACTACTATTATTATGATCCATTTGTACTCATAAAACTTCTTATACCAAATGTGTGGTGCTGTTTCATACTAGCATCCACTATTGGAACTCACTGAAAACCAACTAAACTCAATTCAATTCTGATGCAAACTACCCAGAGTTCATGTAACAACACACAAGTTAAAGGCTCAGTCTCACAAGGCTGCTCCCACTTCAGATGCCCATTACAAGTCCAGTCCTTCCATACTTTTGGCCAATTGGCTACACATCATTGGAGGTATCGTGACACCCTCTTTAGGTTTAACAATATATTAGAATAGCAGATACAAGGCAAAAGAAGAATTTGCTTACATTCAATCGTTCATAATCAAAGATATTATAAAGCATGCAGATGAATAGCCAGGTGAAGAGGTACATAGGGAGAGGTCTGGAAAGGTCCTGAAGGCAGGAGCTTCTGTCCCAGGGAGTTAGGTCCATTCTTCCAGCACATGGATGATTTCACCAATGTGAAAGCTCTCTAATCCTTTATTTAGGGTTTTTATGTAGGCACTATATAATTAGGGATGATTGGTGAAATTATCGATTTTGGTGATAAGTACAATTCCCAGCCTTTCTCTTCTCCCTGAAGTCCCCCATGAATGAAACTGAAATTTCCAAACTTCTAATCTCACAATTGCTTTTTCTGGCAACCAGCCCCTCCTGAAGCCATCTAGGAACTTCTAGACGCTAATTTAGGAGTGATTAAAAGGGGCTTGTTATGAATATCAAATTATACTTCTATCAATCTTAACACTCCTGAGGTTACAAGGATTTTAGAAGTTCTGTGCCAAGAACAAGAGAGGAAGATCAAATATATATTTATTGTTATGTCACAGTATCACATTGGTTATTTAAGTTAAATTATAGTTAAAGCATAAATTAATATTGTAGATTAATTATACACATGCATGTCAATATCTTGGCTATCATAATTGTTAAATATAATGGACACCAGATAAAATTAAGGGGCAGAGAAGACTAAGCAAAAATGTGATAAGAGCGAAAATTATGTCCTTTTGTAGATAATCGAGGTTTAGACTAATGAGTTTACAATGGATAGACAGAAAAATGGAGATTTAAACAAATTTTAGAATTAGGAAGAAAAATATCTGAAAAAATATATAAATAAGAAAATATTGAGATAGGAATGAAAAAGAAATGTAGATATAGGGTTAATTAAATGAATTATCAAACTTCAAAAAGTAGAGTTAACAAGCAATTTATAAATTTGGTTTGGGGGTGAGAAGTGGGGTTGCCAGTGATAGAATTGCCTACTATTACATTTTATTATTTTACTTTTCTGAAACACTGAATATTTTTAAAACTGCATGCTTGTGTTAACTTCATAAAAAATTTAAAATTAAAAATGATGTGACTACTAACCCAAGAACATCATAGAGGTACAGGAGAGAGGGAAAAAAGATAGTTTCCACATTGCTTCTCTTGTTTTGATTTTTTTAAAAAGGGGACATTATCAAGAAATATTTTAGCATTTAAAATATGACATTCAATGTAACTTTATTAAGGTTCGACTTTTTCTAAGTTACTTAGGAAATTACTTAGCTTCAACCACCCCTTCAAATATCAAAATATTTTAGTGTCTTCAGCTACTACCATACTTGACATTTTATTTTTAAAACAAATATCTGCTCAATAACTTTAAAGAACATAGTGTTTCTGCCACCACTGCACAGGAGAAAAACAATAACATTGCAGGTGGGAGAGAAGCAGGAAAAATTCTATGAGCAGTTTAAATCCTACTGTGTGTAATTTTCTAGCATGTGGTCAGTATAAACTCTAACAGTGCTGCCCTGTTCTTAGCCTCTTCAATGTTTTTTCTTTCTGTAAGAATTCTACAGTATAAAATCTGCCCTATTGGGTGACTGTACATAAAGTTTGATCAAGAGTCATTATCAGGACAACTGCCTTCCATTTTATTATTGTGTCAGTGTCACCAAAGTAAATGGCTCTTACTTTTAAAGAGAATTGGTTTTCTGCCCCAATTACAGAACAGTGTATCCATCTAATGTTTGAAACAATAATACTTTCAGCCTAAAATGATTAATGTAAAAACAGAGAGGAAAGTTAATTAATTAAATTATGATGACTCTTTGATATCAAATATATTCTGTAAAATAACACCTAATTTAAGCATAATTTTAGTCATTTTTACATAAAAATATTTGAAACAGTTACTATGACCTTTATGACATACAGAAGGCCTAGTATAAATTACAAGACCATATTAAAGCTTAGTCTACGTCATTGTCATGCACTGTGATTGCATACGCTTCACTTCTCTCACTATGTCCAGTGGTTTAATTTTCTGGAAAAAATGTCTATTGTTTAAACCAGCCCATCTATGGTCATTTATTATAGCACCCCAAGCTAAAGCAGTAGAGTTCTGGAAAAAAAAAAAAAAAAAACAACTTAATCCAATGTAAATGAGTGAGTTTAGAAGAGAATTATATAAAACAGCAAGAAATTGTTTTGTCAGCTCATAATTCTCAATTCCACTCCACCTCTCTAAGGAAATCATGTTTAAAATTTCCAAGTTTAATTATTCCTATAATTACTATGATAGGGATAAATAATTCATTTGTGTCTCTATTTATGGATGCATCAACATAGAAACTAGAACTGACAGTTCAGATTAAAAAAGCACAAAATATGGGGTACCTATGCTGCCTTCTACCTTTTTATCTCACCTAAACAACTCCCAATTGTTTCATTCTATATTTTAGTTATTTTAAATTTATTTTTATTGTTATAAATCATTTTCCTCTTCTTTTATTCCATGTCCTAAATTGTATAATTATATTTTTATATTCTCATGATTTATAATACTTGCACTAATTTTTATTATTAGATACAAATACAGCTCTCCATTTAATTGCATAAAATATACTGTGGTTTCTCAGCCCTATGTGTATCCTTTCTTCCCATGTGGAAGCTCATCTATAGCTGCAGTGAAATTGTTCTGTGTATGCCAAAGGCTTCCTTCCTCAAGAGGCTGCATCTCTGCTTCTCTGCCTGAGTGTTCACCAGATCTATAAAGCCTTCCTCAGACCACAAAGAGAGCATGGAAGTGCTGAGTTTTCACATCTCCATGGCTAATCCTTAATCAGTAAAAGGTAGATGTTAGTGGATATATAACCCAAACATTTATCCTCAGAGACACAAGTCTGAAATAGGTTCTACACTATTTCTTCAAGGGTCTCCAGTGGAATTAAACTTATATGTGGTCACAAAGTGACCTTTGCATTAATCCACCTATGATTGTATTTTCTCCTTTCACCACCTCACTTTTCCTACTTATTTGCTATTCCTTGGATTGGTTCCCACATAAACAATATCCCACTATATAGGTTAGAAAGTAAAATCTTTTGGTTAAAATAAACTTGTTTGGAGAATAATCTTTTAAAATTTAAGTGTTATTTTAACCCTTTTAAAATACCTCTCTTACTTCCCTCAATTTCTAGAGTCTATGAATTTGTGATATGTGAGGTGTTGTTCCTATATGATGTTACCTGTTACTTTTTTAAAATATATATTTTATTGCGTTTTAGGTTTTGGGGTACATGTGAAGAACATGCAAGATTGTTGCATAGGTACATAAATGGCAATGTTGTTTGCTGCCTTCCTCTCCATCACCTATATCTGGCATTTCTACCCATGTTATCCCTCCCCAACTCCCCACCCCCCACTGTCCCACCCCTAGTTCCCGAGACAGACCCCAGTGTGTGATGCTCCCCTCCCTGGGTCCATGTGTTCTCATTGTTCGACACCCGCCTATGAGTGAGAACATGTGGTGTTTGATTTTCTGTTCTTGTGTCAATTTGCTGAGAATGATGGTTTCCAGGTTCATCCATGTCCCTACAAAGGACACGAACTCATTGTTTTTTATGGCTGCATAGTATTCCATGGTGTATATGTGCCACATTTTCCCTGTCAAATCTATCATCGATGGGCATTTGGGTTGGTTCCAAGTCTTTGCTGTTGTAAATAGTGCTGTAATGAACATTCGTGTGCATGTCTCCTTATAATAGAATGATTTATAATCATTTGGATATATACCTAGTAATGGGATTGCTGGGTGAAATGGAATTTCTATTTCCAGGTCCTTGAGGAATCGCCACACTGTCTTCCACAATGGTTGAACTAATTTATACTCCCACCAGCAGTGTAAAAGTGTTCCTATTTCTCCACATCCTCTCTAGTATCTGTTGTCTTCAGATTTTTTGATGATAGCCATTCTAACTGGTGTGAGATGGTATATCAATGTAGTTTTGATTTGCATTTCTCTAATGACCAGTGATGATGAACATTTTTTCATATGTTTGTTGGCCTCATATATGTCTTCTTTTGTAAAGTGTCTGTTCATATCCTTCGCCCACTTTTGAATGGGCTTGCTTGTTTTTCTCTTGTAAATCTGTTTTAATTCTTTGTAGATTCTGGATATTAGCCCTTCGTCAGATGGGTAGATTGCAAGAATTTTTTCCAATTCTCTTGGTTGCCGATTCACTCTAATGATTGTTTCTTTTGCTGTGCAGAATCTAGATGCTCTGTAGTCTCAATTATGTAATTGCCTCATAAGATCTTTGAGTTTCATACTTTTATGTTCTTTTATGATGGCACTTATTGCCTTTTATTTAGACAAGACATTTATAATTCCTTTGAGCATATCTTGTGCAATTCGTCTAGTGGTGACTAATTCCTATAGCATTTGCTTGTCCAGTAAAGATTTTATTTGATTTTCATTTATAAAGCTTAGTTTAGCAGGATTGAAATTTTGAGCTTGCAATTTTTTTTAAGATACTGAAAATAGAACCTCGGTATTTCTGGCTTTTAATGTTTCTGTTGAGGAGTCTGCTACTGGTCTGATGAGATTTCATTTATAAGTGACTAGATGCTTCTCTCTTGCTGCTATTAGATTTTTTTTTTTAATATTGACTTTGGATGGTCTCAGACTATGCGGGTTGTCCATCAGACTATCTGTAATAGTTCTCTTAGCTTCTTGTGTCCAAATATCTAATTTTCTGCAACGATCAAGGAGGGTTTTCCTAAATTTTTCCCTTAAGTAGGTTTCCATACCTTTATTTTTTCTTCTCTCTCAGCAATGCCTATAACTAATAGGTTTGGTCACTTTGCATAATTCACTATTTTTTTAAATTTCTTTGCTCACCTTCTAAAATTATTTTATCATTTTGTATGGATTAACTAAAAGGACCAGTCTTTAAGCTCTGATTTTTTTTTTTTTTTCTGGTTGTGCTCGTCTATCGTAAAGCTTTTAATTGTATTATGTAATTGCTTCATTAACTTTCTGATTTCCAGTTGTTTCTTTCTTTAAATTTCCATCTCTTTAGTAAATTTTGTATTTACATCCTGAATTATTTTTCTGATGTTTTAGTGCTGACATTCAACTTTCTCTTGAATCTCATTGAGTTTCCTCACAAGTTATTTTTTGAATTTTTTATCTGTCATTTAAGAATTTGTACTTTGTTTAGAATCTATTCCTTGAGAGTTAGTGTGACCTTTTTTGGAAGGGTCTTAAAAACTGTTATTTAAATACCACCAGATTCATTGCACTGGTTCTTTCTCTTTAGAAAGTGCCATTTCTTATTTTTGAGTGTGCCTTTGTTTGGATGAGACTTTCATTAAAATTATTTTTGCTTCCTTGAGTGCATGACTGTAATACATACTCTGTATACTTATTTGGCTTTGATTCTGGGCCCTTTCAGGGGGCCAACACTCTGTATGAGTTTCTTGGTTATAGATAGCCTTTGTGTGATGACTCTCTCAAATACCAGTTGTAGTGGCAGTGTACTGAGCATATGATCAGACTGATTATTTCCTGTAGGACCAGGGTTAGGGAGATCTCAGGTAGTTTATCTTGTTTCACAGACCTGTACACTTAGGTTAGCCTCTTATGTACTGCATTGTACTGTTCAACTTCCAGGCCAGTGGAGCATTTATGAGTAAGATTTTGATGTGGCAGACGCTTATGGGTATGTGTTTGATCTCTGTCAGCTGGGAGGGGTTTTCTGTGGTCTTGGATGGTAGACTGCTCTGTGTAAAGCATGGTGCCCTGAGTTTGCTTCTAAGCCACAGTGTTGGGTACAGCACTGGGTGGCACTGGACTGCCAAGCTTGTCCTTAGGAACCCCAGTGACAAGCATAAGTACCAGCCCTGATGGGAGTGGCAGGGGGAACTTGTGGTGAAATGCACTGAGGTTTCTGTGAGTGGGGTCAGAGGGTAGGAGGTGCACTAGCTTCACATTTTAGGCAAACAGGAATGCAGTCTGCCTCCCTATCACATCCCTTTTCCAGGGCTCATGACTTCTAACTCAGATAGGCGCTGTTACTTATCTCCAGGCTACAATGTAGCTGAGGGCCACAGAAAACAATTTTCCTGTGACTCTTCCTGCAAATGGTCTTGGAGTCCAACTTCTTACTTCGGCCCAAAACAGAGGACTTTGTCAGCCACCTAATCTCTGCTGCAGGAATGCTGCCACCATGTGTAGAGAAGGGGAAGTGCTGTTCATTCTATGCAAGTCTGGGATTGGTAGCCACCCAGACATTGGGGTTGCAACCACCCTAATATTCTGGAATGGCCATCTGCTGGCACACCCATGCCAGGACCCATGGGAATAGCCACAGCTGCATCCACAGCAGTGGGAGACAGAGAAGGAGAAGTAACCTTTTCACATCTGTTCTGGGTACTTGTGTGACCTCATCTCTGTGGTAGAACCATATTCCTCCTCTGCAGAGCCTGGCACCTACCTGCATCTCCATTTGAAAGGGCACAGTCACTTCAACTCACAAGCCTAGAGCTCTCAGGCACAGTAGAGTGTATACTCTGGTTTTCTTTGTCCCAAGGGGTGCTTTGACATACTTCACTCTCCTTTCTCCTAAGAGCAGCCCACCCTCAGGGCTAGACCTCTGGAAATCCCCTAGCTCCCCCATTTACCATCAACCCGCTTTAGTTGCTTCCATATGAGTGGGGCTCGGTTATGTTGCCAGGGAATCCAGTGATGTAGAGACATAAGGATTAAGACTCTCTGGGCATAACAGTGGCCCATAATGGGCACACAACAAATATGGTACCTGCCAGCTTAGCTGGGGTCTGTGGGGAGGGTGACAGACACTGCATGAGCTGGCTGCCCAGTGCTCTGCCCACAAGAATTTCCCAAATTGCCACCCACACCAGTGCTTGGGCTCACAAGGGCTGAGGTGCTCTCTGAGAATTCAGAAACCAGCAGTCTGATGCAGGGATGAGGGAAGCCAAAAAAATGCCCACTGATGCTTTCCATGAGACTCTGAATTCCTCAGGAGTTAAAGTCTGCCAAACTCTTGGTTTCTTCTTGCTCTGTGGCCCAGCTTCTTTCTTCTTTAATTAATTCTGAACCAATATGCTCTATCATTCTCCCATCAGTACTACACTTGGGCCATGATTATTCACTTGTAATTTTGGCTCATTTTTCTAAGAAGTACTTGTATCTGAAATCTTTAGTCATCCATCTAAAAAATAAAATCTCCTATTTAAATCTTTAATCCACCTGGGCTTAATTTTAATTTAAGATGTCATTAAGGAGTCCAACTTCTGCTTTCTGCACATTGCTAGCCAATTTTCCCAACACCATTTATTAAACAGGGGAACCTTTCCCCATTGCTTGTTTATGTCAGGTTTGTTAAAGATCAGATGGTTGCAGATGTGTGGTGTTGCTTCCAAGGCCTCTGTTCTGTCCCATTGGTCTGTATCTCTTGCTGTTTTGCTACAAGTATCATGCTGTTTTGATTACTGTACCCTTGTAATATAGTTTCAAGTCAGGCAGTGTGATGCCTCCACCTTTGTTCTTTTTGCTTGGGATTGTCTTGGCTAAGTGGGCTCTCTTTTGGTTCCATATGAAGTTTAAAGTGGTTTTTCCAGTTCTGTAAATATGATCATTGCTAGCTTGATGGGGAGAGCATTGAATCTATAAATTACTTTTGGTGGTATGGCTATTTTCACAATATTGATTCTTCCTAACCATGAGCATGGAATGTTTTTCCATCTGTTTGTGGCCTCTCTTATTTCCTTGAGCAGTGGTTCATAGTTCTCCTTGAAGAGGTCCTTTACTTCCTTTGTTAGTTGTATTCCTAGCATTTTATTCTCTTTGTAGCAATTGTGAATGGGAGTTCACATTTGATTTGTCTCTCTCTTTGTCTGTTATTGGTGTATAAGAATGCTTGTGATTTCTGCATATTGATTTTGTATCCTGAGACTGCTGAAGTTGCCTATTAGCTTAAGGAGCTTTTGAGCTGAGATGATGGGGTCCTCTAAATATGCAATCATGTCGTCTGCAAATAGAGACAATTTGACTTCCTCCTTTCCTAATTGAATACCCTTTATTTCTTTTTCTTGCCTGATTGCTCTGGCTGAAACTTCCAATACTATATTGAATAGGAGTGGTGAGAGAGGGCATCCTTGTTTAGTGCCAGATTTCAAAGGGAATGCTTCTAGTTTTTGCCTGTTCAGTATGATACTGGCTGTGGGTTTGTCGTAAATGGCTTTTATTATTTTGTGGTACATTCCATTGATATCTAGTTTATTGAGAGTTTTTAGCATAAAGGACTGTGAACTTTGTTGAAGGCCTTCTTTGTATCTATTGAGATAATCTTGTGGTTTTTGACTTTGGTTCTATTTATGTATTGGATTATGTTTATAAATTTGCTTCCATTGAACCAGCCTTCATCCCTAGGATGAAGCCTTTTTGGTTGTGATGGATAAGCTTTTGGTGTGCTGTTGCAATCTGTTTGCCAGTATTTTACTGAAGATTTTTGCATATATTTTCATTATGGATATTAGCCAGAAGTTTTCTTTTTTTGTTGAGTATCTGCCAGGTTTTGGTATCAGGATGATGTTGGTCTTATAAAATGAATTAGAGAGGATTCCCTCTTTTTGTATTGTTTGGAATAGTTTCAGAAGTAATGGTACCAGCTCCTTTTTGTACATCTGGTAGAATTTGGCTATGAACCCATCTGGACCTGGGCTTTTTTTGGTTGGTAGACTATTGTTTGCTGCCTCAACTTCAGTCCATGTTATTGATCTATTCAGGGTTTCAACTTCTTCCTGGTTTAGTCTTGGGAGGGTACAAGGGTCCAGGAATGTATCCATTTCTTTCAGGTTTACTGGTTTATGTGCATAGAGTTGTTTGCAGTAATTTTGGATGGTAGTTTGTATTTCTGTGAAATTGGTGGTGATATCCCCTTTATCATTTTTTATTGCATCTATTTGATTCTCCTCTCCTTATATTTTTTTTCTTAATCTGGCTGTCAGTCTGTCTATTTTGTTAATCTTTTCAAAAACCAGCTCCTGGATTTATTGATATTTTGAAGGGTTTTCTGTGTCTCTATCTCCTTCAGTTCTGCTGTGATCTTAGTTATTTCTTGTCTTCTGCTAGCTTTTGAGTTTTTTTTCCCATTTATTTATTTTATTACATTTTAGGTTTGGGGGTACATGTGAAGAACATGCAAGATTGTTGCATAGGTACACATGTGGCAGTGTGATTTGCTGCCTTCCTCCCCATCACCTACATCTGGCATCTCTCCCCTTGCTACCTCTCCCCAGCTCCCCACCCCCCACCGTCCCTCCCCTATTTCCCCCCAACTGACCCCAGTGTGTAGTGCTCCCCTCCCTGTGTCCATGTGTTCTCATTGTTCAACACCCGCCTATGAGTGAGAACATGCGGTATTTGATCTTCTGCTCTTCTGTCAGTTTGCTGAGAATGAACCAACCCAAATGCCCATCAATGATAGACTGGACAGGGAAAATGTGGCTTTTGAGTTTTTAAAATCTTGATCCTCTAGCTCTTTCAATTTTGATGATAAGGTGTAAATTTTAATCTTTTCTCGATTCTCATGTGGGCATTTATTGCTATAAATTTCCCTCTAGACAGTGCTTTGAATGTGTCCCAGAGATTCTGGTATGCTGTGTTCTTGTTCTCATTGGTTTCAAAGAACATCTTTATTTCTGCCTTCGTTTCATTGTTTATCCAGTCGACATTCAGGAGCCAGTTGTTTCCATGAAGTTGTGCAGTTTTGAGTTAGTTTCTTAATCCTGAGTTCTAATTTGATTGCACTGTTGTCTGAGAGACTGTTTGTTATGATTTCTATTCTTTTGCATTTGCTGAGGAGTGATTTACTTCTAGTTATGTGGTCAATTTTAAAGTAAGTGTGATGTGGTGCTGAGAGGAACGTATATTCTGTGGCTTTGGGGTGGAGAGTTCTGTAGATGTCTATTAGGTCTGCTTGTTTCAGATCTGCATTCAAGTCCTGGATATCATTGTTGATTTTCTGTTTGGTTGATTTGTCTAATATTGACAGTGGATTGTTAAAGTCTCCTACTATTATTGTGTGGGAGTCTAAGTCTCTTTGAAGGTCATTAAGAACTTGCTTTATGTATCTAGGTGCTCCTGTATTGGGTAAATATGTATTTAGGATAGTTAGCTCTTCTTGTTTTACCATTATGTAATGACCTTCTTTGTCTCTTTTGATCTTTGTTGGTTTAAAGTCCATTTTTTCAGAGACTAGGATTGCAACCCCTGCTTTTTTTATTTTTTTGCCCTCCATTTGCTTGATCATCTTCCATCATTTTATTTTGAGTCTATGTGTGTCTTTGCATGTGAGATAGGTCTCCTGCAGCACACCAATAGGTTTTTACATTTTATTAAGTTTGCTAGTCTGTGTCTTTTTATTGGGGCATTTAGGTTGTTTACATTTAATGTTAATATTGTTATGTGTGAATTTAATCCTGCCATTTTGTTACTGGTTGTTTGTTTTGCCCATTTGTGGACACAGTTTCTGTCCTTTGTAGGGTCATGGATGAATCTGGAAACCATCATTCTCAGTAAACTGACACAAGAACAGAAAATCAAACACTACATGTTCTCACTCATAGGTGGGTGTTGAACAATGAGAACACATGGACACAGGGAGGGAAGCATCACACACTGGGGTGTGTTAGCAGGGGCTAAGGGAGGGACAGTGGGGGGTAGGGAGAGTGGGGAGAGGTAATGTGGGGAGAAATGCCAGGTATAGGTGATGGGGCGATAGAGACAGCAAACCACCTTGCCATGTATGTACCTATGCAACAATCCTGCATTATCTGCATATGTACCCCAGAACCTAAAGTACAATAAAAAAAAAAAAATCTCCATAGTTTAATGTAATGCACAACCCAAGTCAGAATCATTGATATACATGATTATATAAGATCCACACAATCCTACTCTATGTCTCATGCAATTACAAATTTCATAAAGGATCGACTTCTAAAATATTTTTTTTTCAAATTATTAAACTGATGTTTATTATCAACTTTTGTTGTACACTCTTTAATTCTGAATTTTTTTCTCCTCTTTGTTACACATAAAGGAACTGATTTTGCTAGGGATTTTGAAGGAGAACTTATTGTTCTAAGTAATGTACACTTAATATTCAATTTTAGAGATATCACTTTCATAATTTATAGGTGTAGTGTTTATGGCGAATTATTCAAGGCAAAATTACCAGTAATTTTGTAATCTTTTATTTGGATTTTATTAAGTCTGCCTTTTTCCTTTTTGACTGTGTGTTAGGCATCAATTCCAGAAACAATCCCTAAGCCATTGTGTCGCTAATAATGGAAATTCTTCATATTGCCATTCTTCAATTGGGAACTTAATAAGAAAATTGAAATAATTGGTGACCGTCTTCTTTTTAATTTTATTTACAACATGTATATATTGACAGTTAAATCTGGGATACCTCTTTTTGCTCTGAATTATCTCAACATTTATTAGGTCATAGAAATAAGAAGAAAGTGAAGTGCAGAGAGAATAAATGACTTGCCCAAAGTCATAAAGCTTATAATTAGCAAAGACAGGATTGACATTAGGCATGTGTGAGTCTTAAGTCATCTTTTTTTAAATTAAATACTTATATTTACAGTATAGATAAATATAATAGTCATATTCCCACTATGCCTTTTAACAAAATCTTGTATTTTTGGCTGTATATGATTACATTACCATAAAGAAAATATTATGTATCATTAAAGCCATGCAGAAGGAACTCCCAGATGTCATTGACATCCCTTCCTTTCTCACTGCCTGATTTTCTAAATGTTGTGTTTGTTTTTTTGGTACATGATTACAATTGAATTTAACTAATAGATAGATATAAAAGTAAAGATATTTTAATTATATTGTTATTTCTAATAATCAGTTTTCTTCTTTATCTCACAATAGAATATGATGAGACTCAAGGTTTAATCTAGCTGATTTTATTGTAAGTGGTATATTTTATTTAACTTCTATAGCATTTACAATGTGCTATGTACTGCTTTAAGTGCTTAACACATGTGATGTTAATGATAAACTACATGCTAATCTTCATGACAAAGTTGTGAAGGACTATCATTACACTCATTCTACAAGTGAGGAGAATAGAGCAGAAAAAAGTTGTGTAACTTGACTGGTGTCAGTAACATATAAGAGTTGCATCTGAGGCTGGGTGTAGTGGCTCATGTCTGTAATTCCAGCACTTTGGGAAGCCGAGGCAAGAAGATCACATGGTCAAGAGATCGAGACCATCCTGGCCAACATGGTGAAACCCCTTCTCTACTAAAAATACCAAAATTTGCCTGGTTTGGTGTTGCATGCATGTAGTTCCATCTGCTTGGGAGGCTGAGGCAGGAGAACTGCTTGAATCCAGAAGTGGAGGTTGCAGTGAGCCGAGATTGCGCCACTGCACTTCAGCCTGGAGACAGAGTGATACTCTATCTCAAAAATAAAATAAAATAGTTGCCTCTGAGATTAGAACATAGGAATTCTGTTTCTTCGCTCAGGCTCATAATTATTTCACTCTCCTGTTATGTGGGTTTCATTTTAGAAGTTTTCAAAACTCCATAAGTAGAAGCAAAGTAAAGACAAAACTTTATGATTATGTTTACTTATATCACTAATTATTTCTATTTCATTGACTGTTTTTCTGTTTAATTGCAAAAGAAATATTGTTCAAAAATTCTTATTTTAAAACATTTTAAAATTGCACTCATATATTCTGAATGAAATGACAGGATAGAGGACAAAAGAAAAAAAGTTCCAGGAGTTTATGTGTTGCTTTTATTAGGTTTAATAATATTTCCTGTTAATTCCCTATTCATATTTCCACTCTCTGCAAGGGTATGTAACCTCAACAAATAAATATTAAGATATGAAAGAATAAAAGTAGCACATCATGAACAACAAAATAAAAACAAAAATCAAATATTAAACCAGTGCACTGTTAAACAACTGAATAACAACTTTCATGTCCTTTGGCCATATCCTTGGTGTACATTATTTACATGTGTGTGCATACATACACACATACACATGTACTAATATGTGGGAAAGTAATTGTTTCTCTTTTCCTAGTTCTGAGACTTCTGTTAATCGTGGCACATACTTTGCAGAAATCAATATTATTTTTGAAAAATCGAAGCTGAGATTCTGTCAGAAGAAACTCTTAATCCTTTCTTGGTGGTAGGATGCTATGTTGGAGTTAGGAGGAGAAGGAATATAAATGCTTGTGAGATGATCTTGCTGCAGGATAAAAATCTCTATGCTGTGCTGCTGATTTTAAATGAGAAATGATATCTCAAGGCATTACAGCCTCAGTTGCCAAGGAAAACTTTCTTTATTTTATTTAAAAAATATTTATATTTATTAAGAGATAGGATAACAAGTGTTAAGAAACGACAATAATAATAACACCAACGCAGCCTCCAGCATTGGGCTAGGTCACGTTAGTTTTCTGTTCTCTGTGTCAGATTAGCCCAGGAAGCTACCTCCAGCATCAGGAGGCAAACTATCTTGCACACACTTCTAAAAGAAGACACTGGAGACACAAGGAAGGGCCGGAGTGTTTTGGCTAAGCAGCCATCATGTAACTGGATGTGGAGGTTGACAACCCTAATGCACTCAATGACAGGAGCTGATGGAGACCCACCTGTCCTGGCCTGCTGAGTAGATCAAATCAAGAAAACTGGTGGTCTGTTTTCTGAGAGTGATTCGTAGACAAAATTACATTGCTGCAAATGTCTACCCATCTTATAGGAAGATAAGAATAGATCTGTTAGTGTATGAAGAATAATAAATATGTTAAATATAAGACTGTCCTAATTTGCATATACTTTCAAAATTCATAGATAGATTTGTTTTGTCAAATAAATATATTATCTTTCTAAAATATTTGGAATGTACTTATTTATTCACTATAGGCTAATTTTTTTCTATTCAGATTTTCTTTTTGTCTTTTTAATAAGACAGTATAACCCATAACCAGGCTGCCTGGACTTATGTCACTTACATTGGACCTATATCCTTATAAAATATATTTGGCTTCTCTTTGCCATATTATCTTTGTCTATAAAATGGGACTTATAGACTTTTTGTTTTAAATATTATGTTATTTATATCTCATTAATTGCTTGGCAGTATTTCAGGTACATAGTAAGAGCTCAACACATAGATGCATACATTGTTATTAGCTTTGTAGTATTAAGACTAAATATATAAGACTTGATTTTGTCCTACATAGCTTTGTGTTGTTTATTTGAAGAAGCTGGATAAAGAAATAGGTAAGTGGACTCATGATCTTCATGCAAGGGTCCACTTTCTGGTCTCCTGAGTTACTGGGCTTGTCAGGAATGACTGTCACTGGCTAAGGAACAAGGAACAATGTCAATTCTTCATACACTCTTCTCTGAGAAATTTCTGTTTGTCCTATTAGAGTAATTGCTTTACACATCTCTATGTTATTGAAATGCCCTCATGCATCTTTTTTACTCATTTTTCATTGATATCTACTCTCAGAACTTTAAATCATCCTATATTAGATATGATTGATAATGGTTTAAATATGTCACAGAGTTACCAGTCCTTTAAAAAAGTGTATAAAGTATCAAATTGAAAGGATGAAATTGAGAGGATTAAGTCAAGTGCCTGTTATAGAAAAGTCACAAATTCTGCAAGGCACAGTACTGCTTTCCCTCCATTGCCTGCTCCTGACTGACCTATGCTGCAGCTGTACCAACTAATTAGCTTTGTATGAGCAGACAAGAAGCTGATCCTTTGCTACAGGATATGGATCTATAGTTAGCTAGCTCTCAAGCAGAATAAAAGACAAGGTATAAGTAGAGTCTCCTTTTTCCTTTAACAGTAATGTGCTTTGCTCACTCCCTCAGAGAGCTGATGAAATATTTGTAATTATAAATTATCTCTTCCTTTTAATCCTCTTTCACCATCTAGTGTAATAGTTACTTTGAGAGTTGAAGTTTGTTATTTTCTATATTCTGTTTTCACTCTCATTCTTCAGCACAACTTGACAAAAGCTCTTGCAATTCAGAACATATGTTTTTCTACCAATGAATAAGAGTTATTTTTTTTTGTGGATATTTGTGGATCACCTTCTATTTGTTCACCTGTCCCTTGAATACCTTTCATTACAAATATATGCCAGTGTAGGATCTCCTCTGGCTCAGGCTGAATGGAAATGATGCCTGATTGATTACTTTTAGTTGCCCAGATGACTCTACTCTCCTTTTAGAAGACATTGAAAATCCTGGTGTTGCTGTACCCTCAAAAACACCTATAGGCATAAGTGTGGATTTTGTTAACCAACTAGAAACTAAAAAGTCAGGAAGAATGTCTTGCATCTTGTTATCATTTCAAATAAATGACCTATGGGGCAAAAAATGATATAGATAAAAGGATTTATCAATTAGTGCACCTTATCATGAGCAAATTGTAGCTCACACCTTTAACAATAAAATTAAAGGTTCTTTTTAACTTACAGGAAAAACTACTTTGAGAAAAAAAGTAAATGAGTAGAATAATGAATAAATACCATTATATTGTGCTATCATATTCTTTCAGGATGTTTGACTTATATCATATCCCTCTTTTTGATTATTGTATTACAGTCAGTACATTTCTCTTCTCCAAATGAATTTCATTAGAAATAAATTATCCATGGGACTCGTGTATATAGTGGCTACATCTCTATTTGATAATTCAGATGACGTCTCAGACAGCTGATGGCAAATTAGGTCAGGTGGGTGATAATTGGGCCTAATTGGTTTTCCCACAGCTGTTAATACCTTTACCTGGAGCCAAGTAGAAGACCAGTGATAGTTTAACTGCCTGTGTGAATGGATGGTGTCAACATGAGGATCGATAGTGGTCTTTGCCACTGAAACATATGAAAATATAAAATTTGTTTTCTTTATGGCTAAAGAAAATGACGAACTGAGTTGTTGAGACAACCAACCTGGGCTTGATTCCTTGGTACTAATAACAAAGGCATATATAGATTTTTAAAATCTCCTATTAATGGATATTAAATAAAATAATATTTAGTGTATTTTGTCTTCAAGAATAAGTTTTGCTGTATACAATGGTCATTTATAATTTAAAAAACAATATGGCCTATCAGTGATATAAATGAGATGGTAGTCACTCTGGATACATTCAGGGTAAGGAACTAATCTGTAAAAAATTAATTCCATTTCCATTTGTCAGAAAAAAAATAACCTTCTCATAAAAGCTGTTGTATTACTCTGCAAGTATTAGCAACTTTACCCAACTAGATTAAATAAAAATAGAAAAGGGCGGTGGATGTGGAACTATTAGAATGGTGATGAAAGTCTCGATTGAAATAAAAGAAAGGCTTACCAATCAACCATATGTGATTCATCTTCAGCCATTTCATTTCTCAATTTTTGTTTTCCACATTTTGGCTTAGTTAAGTCAAATATATATTTTGGAAGAATCAAGTACAGAAAGGGCAAAATTGTGATATCTGGGGTCCCACCTATAAAGACTCCCAGACGAGAAGGGCTATTTTCATGTAGAGTGCTAACCCCAAGAGAGGTCCATCGCAGCTGCCCTGGTTATTTTTAACAGTGGTAAGAAAGACAACATCTTGAAATAAAATGTAGGCTGGGACAATTATAAATTATTCTAAAACTTATTGCTGTTCTCACCATGTTTTCCCTCAACTCAAATCTGAACTGAACCTGGATGGTCTTTCATTCTGAATCTTTAATAATGTGCTCCAACACTTTTAAAGAAAATATGATGCCAATATTATCACTTTGAATGTGCATATTATTAAAGTGAACTAAATGTGGCCTGAGATGGACACCATACTTCTATATTTGAGTCCTTGTGGATGAATTGCAACCTAGCTTAATAGGCAGACAAGATTGAAAGCCTAACTTAGGAGCATATGCCTGTAACAATTGCTAAGTCTTGGTCAATCCCAGCAGCCATACTTCAGCCATTCATACACTGCTGAGTGTTCAAACTGTGTTCAAATAAGGCAGACCCCAAGCTGTGACCAATCTGGTCATTCTCTACCTCATTTCTGATTTCTGCATGTCCTTTCCGCTTTTTGGTCTATAAATCTTCCACCACGTGACTGTGCTGGAGTCTCTGTGACTCTGCTGTGATTCCAGGAGCTTCCTGATTTGTGAATCGTACATTACTTTAATTAAACTCCTTTCAATTTAATTCAACTGAAGTTTTTCTTTTATCAATATTTAAACATAATATTCTATATTTAATAACTTTTTTAGGTATTACCATGATAATATGGAAGAACAAATAATCCCCATATTTTAGTAGCTTACAACTTCGCTCTGGGTTTGAGAATTTGGTGAGGCTTGAGATCAGATCAGTCGTACACATCTCTTATTTCACAACATAGGCTAATGGTAGAACCTGGGGCACGTTCTTCTCAGGGTGTGCTGTGGAACAGAAGAGGGCAGATCAAATAATACAAGCCTCGGGTTAGAGGTTCATTATCCCTGATCACATTTTGTTGGAAAAAAGGAGTATTAGGTACAAACTCATATTCAGTTGAGTCATGTTATGATTTGAATGTTTGTCCCTTCCAAAACTCACGTTAAAATTTAATTGCCATTTTAACATATTAAGAGATGGGATTTTTTAGAAGTGATTAGCCCATGAGGTCTCTGCTCTCATGGGTGTGTTTGGAACCATTATTAAAGAACAAATTCTGTTCTGTTTTACTCTCTCACCCTCGGCCATGTGATGATGCAATAAGAAGGCCCTCTGCAGTTGCCGCAAAGTTGTTACTGGAATGTTAAGCCTCCAAAAATGTGAGCCAATACATTTCTGTCTATTGTAAATTACCCAGTCTCAGATATTCAATTATAGCTATAGAAAACAGCCTGAGGTACACAGGGAAGATTCTATGTCCAAAGTAACTCATGGTAAAAGTGGGAATGGAAGAAAATTGGTCACAAAATAATATTAATATATCACAACAGAAAAATAGACTAATTGCAAAGTAGATTAAGTGTATATACTAGGCAACACAATTTTGAATAAAATGCTACTCAAAAAGTATAAAAATTTCAGCTGATACACATAATTACTTATGAAAAATTGGCTGAAATTTATGACGTTTGCCTATATCTGAGAATATTAAAGAATATAAAATCCATGACTCCAATAGACAACACCAGCAAAATGTTAGGCAGTTAGTTTTCTTATCAGTCTTCATATAAATGTTTACTCATTTGATTTGGTATTACATTGTCAGATTGTATTGAGACATTATAAGACTCATTGTTATCTACTGTAAAAATATGTTTATAAATTACTGCAAAGTCCTCATTATCAAAGTGTTTGGATAAATATATTTCTGTTATAATTCCAGTAAAATTGTTTTTTCTGAGTAATATGTGTGATTTTATTGTTAAACATTCTAAAATTACACTACTTACTGATTTGAACTTCCTGTTCAGTGTGCTGCTAAAAATTTAAAGATAAATTAATATGCCACTTCTGGAATATGTATGTGATTTCACTGAAGTTATTTCTTTGTATATACCTATTTATCTCTTGTCTATTATTGTTCATCTTGTTTACCTGTTTTCACTCCTGCTGTGTGTCAGGCATTGTTTTAAACTGCCATAAATCTTTTTTAGATCAACACACGATATGCATAAACAAATATGATACATTACACAACTTTGGGCAACTTGATTGATCTCGCTAGGCTAGCTCTCTTATATCCACTACGAGGAAGGTCAGACAACATTGATTTCTCTAGCTTATTTGAGACTTAATAACTTATTAGGGACAGATTCCAAGGACAGTGATTGGGTCTCACAATAAGCTATTGAGGTAAGGGAATATTCTATTAGCAAGCATTTTAGTCAGCACGGTGGAAATAGTGAGAATAAAATGAGTCAGCACATAGTGCCTGTTCAGATTGAAGTAAGATTATGATTAGGGAAAAGAAAACACCCAGCTAGGAAACTTACAAACAAACCCAGATTTGGGCAGATGGTATTAGGTATCATAAAATGAACAATTAGATGACTATTATACTGCAATCTTTCCATTTTTAAAGCTATGAGCAGTCGCAAGCTGTGCTTAAATTAGTTCAGATCCAACCACCCTTCTATGTTCTTTGTATAATAAAGATCAGCCCTTGTGCAGGATACAGAACAATTCAAAACTCTTTCCAGAGAAACCTCATAAGTATCAAGATTTCTGCAACAGTGAGTAGGTTAAATGGTTCATCTCTAAAAGGGGATTAGGAGCCAAGGCCCTTCTATTTCGTAACAGTTAGCTCTGCTCTCTGAGTATTAGACGTCTTTTTCAATCTATTACAGAAGCAGTCTGTTTAACAGACATACTTCAGAGACCTCAGACTTAGAAAAGTTGTCATCTTCTTCAGTTCATGTCAATTTCTGTCAGGAAAAGCTGACAGGGTGCTACTCATCATATAACAGGGTACAGCAATTCACGGCTGTGAGCTTGCGTTTTAAATACTCATCTTTGAGCATCCATCACCCAAACTCTTCTGGGATTCAAGCAAAGAAATTTTTTTCCCCTTATATTTGAATACACAGCAAATTAGCTTTTGTCAAATAAGTATTGAATGGGGTCTGAACATCTTAGATCCAATACTTTTAGCATGCCTAGTATCATTCATATATATATATATATATATATATATATATACATATATATGTATTTTTTTTTAAGACAGAGTTTTGTTTTCTCACCCAGGCTGGAGTGCAACTGTGTGATTTCTGCTCACTGCAAACTTTGCCTCCCAGGTTCAAGGAATTCTTTTGCCTCAGCCCGCTGAGTAGCTGGGATTATAGGTACCCACCAGCACACCCAGCTAATTTTTGTATATTTACTAGAGACAGGGTTTCACCACCATGTTGGCCAGGCTGGCCTCAAACCCTTGACCTCAGGTGATCTGCCTACCTTGGACTCCCAAAGTGCTGGGATTACAGGTGTGAGCCACTGCACCCAGCCCATATCATTATTTCTTTATGCAAACTTTGTTTTTTAGTTTTATTTATTTATTTATTTATTTATTTATTTTTTACCTTCTATACATTTTCAAACAAAGTAGTAAGAGTACAATGTTATAACACAGCCAAAATTGTCTCAGATTTATGTATACCTAGCAAAGATGTTTAAGTTGAGCTCCGGGCTGATAGATACCATTGCCTTTCAAAAGCTTGCTGCTCAAGTCATTCTATGTCAGGTGCCTTAGAAGTGATAAAATTGAAAGTATGAGCATGCCTTATGTTTAAGGTCAGCCTTCACTAAAGCAGGTGAACACTTGAGTTGCCTTTTTAACATTTCTTAACTAGAGAAATAGATTTGAAAAAACTTTGACTTCTACATGGTGGTGATAATGCAAGACTGTACTATTTTATTTCTTCTGTTTTTATGAACTTTACTTAAAGAGACATTATAATATGTTCTGTTAACTTCTAGATGCACAGTTAGTACAAAGACTTTTAATCCTTTCAGTAACCATTAACACTTATACTACTTTGTATTAATAAATGCACAAAGAACTTAGATGAGCATCAGTTTTCTCAACTGTTCACATAACTACCCTGAAGTATAATATGGTGCTGACAACACTAATGATAGTATTGACTGGGTTGGTAACAAGATTAAATAAGTTAATACACATTTTACCAAGGTAAAAAAAAAAAAAGTCTAAATATTAGCATGAATTTTAAAATTTGCAATCAAAATTTTGGGCTAAGGGTAAAATTTGACTCAGAGTTTCCTAAAATATATGTCAAATATTGTTTTAATATAGATGAGGATCAACATTTGGTTATACATTTAATTATCTAAAAAGCTAACCTGTTTAATTTACCTGACTGTAGTCATAATTTCACTATGTATATGTATATCAAAACATCATGTTTTATTTCTCAAATTTACATAATTGTAAAAAAAGAAAAATAAAAAAATAATCTTTATTCTACAAGTTTGCTGCTTTCCCTATCTCTGTGTCATCTAGTGAGCTCTCCATTAAATCCCAAACTTCAGGGAGCATATACATTTCAGTAGTAAAAAAATAAAACCCAATTACAGATTTTTGAAATATGAAACAAAACATTATTTCCTTGGGTTTTGTGTGCACAAACTGCTCCTTAATTACTAAAAATATGTAATCTTTGCATTTTGGAGAATTAAAAATATCAAATTTTATGAAATTCAAGTCAGACCACACTTCAAAAAAACCCTTGATTTTTAGATTATTTTAGTCACTGCTGTTCTCATAATGAATGAGGTATTACTCTATTAGATAGTATTGACTGTCCTCTGTAATAGCTCCGCTTTCCAAAATATCACCACTTCTGGCCTAAAATCTCTAATGTTATGCACATAAACATAAGATACCTAACAAGTAGCTAAGAAATTTTCAATCGCAATTGAAAGCATAGTATAATAAAGTACCTAAAACAACATTGAGAGATACAATCATCTGTTTTTTTTTGTTGTTGTTGTTGTCTGTTTTTCAAAAAGAAATAGAAGAAAACCACAATGCTGGTTTGCAGTCACAGCTGGAAGATTAAGGTATGTGTAGGATTTCTTTCGAGAATTTATTGTATATTTCTTATTGGCAACTTTGGCAAAAACCATGCCGCTTGTATTTTCTCCTCTTTATAGTTTTTCTGAGGTTCAGAAGCTCTAGCAATGCTTGTTTTCTCACATGATCTTACTCTTTGTGTGAAATACCTTTCTCTAGCTTATGTACAGATTGCACATCTGAAAATAGTAATAATGTCTATCCAGTTTATATGTCATTTGTCTATAATACAAATTATCAAACCTCTGAAAAATTAAAGCAAACGTCAATAACTGAATTACACAACATATGACGCCTTCATGTTAAGGAAGGCTCGGCGGATCTTCTTTTCTTCCATTTAAATGTTCTAACATGATACATATATTAAAATAATTTAGTTTTAGTGAATAAAATAAAGGGACTTGGGTCACAGACTAGATTGTTGTAAATTTTAAATGAGCTGCTACATAAAAACTCTAGGAAAAATACTTATAATAAACAATTGTTTCATAAATTTAAGTTGTAAAATCACTGTTAATGAGATTTGGAACAGAGAGTTAAGTTAAGCCATTTAAATCCAGAGAAAATGACATAAGATTTAGGAGCACATTCACTTTGACTTTATGGAAGAAAAATTAAAACTAATATGACTAATGTCAGTAGCAACCCTTGCTCTATAACACCGATTATATTGAGAAGAGAAAAGAGCATCAGTGGGGCTAGCTACTCCATCTCTGAATGTTTCCGAGGCTTCTTTTATTGCTCCTTATGAGTTTATTTGCACAGAGATCTCCTGTTCTAGAGCAAGCCCATTACGTTATATAAGAGAAGCACACCAAAGTTAACTCTGAGATATCAGAACTTCAACACAGCTTGAGGACAATGAAAATATGTGCTAGGCATGTATCTTTCTTCATCGGTTTAGAAATCCTGTTTCCTACTATTGTCTTTTCTGCCCCATCAAATCATCTGAAGCTTGTTTTTGAGTTATTGACAAGATACCTATTTGTTTAGTGCATAGAGTGTTTGTACATATTTGGTTTGTTGGTTTGTTGACTTTTGGTGGAAACAGTTATTTGCTTATTTGCTACTTGTCAAAAATATTTGCAATGATCAGACGACAAAAGAGAAAGAAAGTAGAAACAATATTAAATTCAAAAATGTGTTTTTTTAGCAAAGGAAATTCCTGGAGTGCATATTGGATTCCACTTATGTTTTTCAAGAAAATGTAGTACTGGCAAGCTAATTTACTTTAACTCCTTAAACTTTCTACAGTAAGGAAGATAGATAGATAAAATTGTTTGCTTTTTCTTTTCAATTTCTATTGAAGAACTAAAACAAATATCTGTAGATGATAGAAGCAAGGAAATATCACTGAAAGGAAAATACTACTTTTGAAAGGTGATAATACCTAAGTAGGTTTTAAAATGCCCAAGTGAATTTACAAGAAAATAAAAGCCTTTTTTCTGATACTTTTGCCATTTACAGAGAATGTTTGCATGTGTTTATTTTGATAATTCAAGAACACAAAGAAGTTTTAGCATTTTAAAAATTCAGTTAAACACATTGTAAACACTTATGATGTAGGCAATAAAGTGTATGTAAATATATTAGTAAGTGTAGACACAGGTTTTAACCTCTTTACCTATGTAGCTTGGGGTATGTTAACTCTCTGATAATCTTATTCTTCATATGGAAAATGATAACATCACAGACCTGACTCAGTTGCTAAATGTCTAATTAGATACCATAAGAAGCCTGACATATTAGAAACAGCAGAGGCTGGTCAATTAATGACAGTCACACAGGTATATACATACTTCACACTCAAGAAGCTGGAGTATAAGAAATGATTAAACAAAAATATATTGATAATAATCCAAATGCCATTAAATGTAAAGAAAAAAAAACTTTACTGGTAACACTTGTCTAACTATATTGACAAAGACTAACTCATACTTGATTGTTTTACTTACATGAGCTAACACATTTCACATCTCCCATTTTTAGCTAGTTTGAAATAGGTTTCTATTATGTCATGTACCAAATTTAAAAAAGCACACACAGAACAAACAATAGCAACATACACACACACAAACTGTGAATAAAACTTTATTATGAGGTTTTTTGTTTGTTTGTTTCTTTTTCAAGACAAGGTCTTGCTCAGTTGCCCAGGCTAGAGTGCAATGGCACGATCATGGCTCACTGTAACTTCTGCCTCCTGGGTTCAAGTGATTCTCCTGCTTCAATCTCATAAGTAGCTGGGATTACAGATGTGCACTACCATGGCCACTAATTTTTGTATTTTTAATAGAGGAGGAATTTCACCATGTTGGGCAGGCTAGTCTCAAACTCCTGACCTCAAGTGATACGCCTGCCTTGGCCTATCAAAATGCTGGGATTAAAGTTGTGAGCAGCCTATTATGAGGTTTTAATTACACCACTGTATCAGACAGTGAAAAACAGAATTGGAAAAACACTGATACTCGGTCAAATCCTGATTAACTTAATGTTTCTCTTTTATATTATATTTTGTGTCTATGCTTGAATATTTTCTGTTGGAGATAATTTGGTGCCCCCCAAAGCAGCATCTTCTATTCATAAATAGCTCTGATAATTTTATTTTCCTTCCTTATTTCTTTCCTAGTTGACTTCACAAACATTTCATTTGGTAAATATTCATCAGGTACATTCAACAAGCCAGGTACTATGCTAGGCTCTAAAATATGTTTTGAACATCACTAATTCAGTTTCTACCTCACCAAATCCATAATCTACTGAAGCAAACACACAATTGCATTCCTATTAAATAAGTCCTGAGTACTAAAGGACAAGTTCTTATGCTTTTCTTACTGAAAGTTCATTGAATAATTGAATATCTTTATCAGTATTTCCTGTAAATTTATGGATTCAAGTGCTAAATACAGTAAAAGTTTTTGTTTATCTATTTACTTAAGATTGAGATTCATAAGTTTTAGAATTCAGAACAATAGGGAAAAGATTGATTTAAATGTTCCATTAAAATATATCAATTAAAATTCTTCACAGTATCAAAGCCATTGGTATAGAACACACTTGAAAGTGAGATTTTTCTATTTAAAACACCAAAAAATACTTTTATCTCAGAGTTTATACTATTAAAGCCACAACAGGTGTGGTTGTTGCAAACCATAACTTCTTAACATTAGTATAATGATATTTATAACTGATGGTGTTTATAAATCATCATGTAGTCATAAGTTACGTAGAATGTGATTCCACAGATAATTTTTTATGTAAATCTCTATGGAGTTGCATAATATTTGTTCAAGATACAGCAATGCTGTTATAAAACATTCATGTTCTTCAGGACGTACATAAAGCCTACAAAATGCAAAATTTTCATTTTTCAAAGACAAATTGTTCTTTCTACATTACTCAATGACCCTTTTTCCCCTCCTACTTCCTACCAAGGAAATTATAGTTAAGAACTTCACATTTTACCTAAAGATAAGGAGAGGGACACAATTTCAATTTACTGGTTTTGTTTTTTTGTGACTGAATAAAGTCACATTGATTTATAACTTACATAGCTATTTTAATTTCTATCTTTAGTGACCAAATATACTAAAAAGAAAGTTTGCTTGATTCTTACCTCATAGACTTCCCCTTAAAATAAATAACCTTTAAAAGTACAGCTTGACAAATATTTTACAATTCATTTCCAGTATTCTTAAAATGTTATTTAGAATTTTAAAACACTTTGACTTTAGTTACTACCCTGTTATCTTTCTGTCTCTTCAAATTCTTCTGAAACTTTAGGTCCACTGTTATTTTGCATGAATACTTCCCAAATTAGGTCATTACACAGTTTTGTTATCGTCTTCTAAATTTCTAAAATTATTTCTAAATATGCAATTAGTCTGACAAGTCAATAGCACTAGTTACTTTTTTATTTTTTTATATATGGTTTAATCATAGAATGTATCCTAACAATACCATTATTTACACCTCATTTTTTTCTACCAGATCTAGTGCCTAAGAATGAAGACAAGGCTTTCCTTTTTTCTCTGTTTCTCAAACTTACTAGACTACTGCCAATTGTATAGCTAGACTTCTAAATTATTAAGAATCCTTTGATTAATAATTCTACAAAAATTGCTATAGGCAAGGTATCAGCATCATAATATAAACTACTTGGACTTAGTTTTCTCTTTCATATAATGTAGATTTTTAAACATATTTTGTTTAAAGTATCTTTAGCCTGTGCTATTGCATTATTTTATGCATTTTTAATAACTCAGTCATAGTTCGTAGGCAAAAGGAAGAGAAAAAAATACTTCTAGAGCTTGCACAGCTATACAACAAAGTGTGTTTTTAGAAGTGCAAGGAAATTTTAATCAACTCAATATTTGAGGACCATTATAATGGATATGAATTATAAACAAACAAGAAACAATTAAGACTTAACATTATCTACACGTAAACAGAATTTGTTGATAGAAGATAAACAAGGTTCCAACCAGTTATAAAATGCTATTTTCATTATTATTCGTCAGTGATGGTAATAGTGTAGTTTAGATAATTTATATTGTTTTTAAAGCTGTTTTATTTTAAAAGTCTTCATTTCAATGCTTATAGACATGCCCGCACTGGATAATATGGGACATAATGTTATTATACATCTCCACCCACACTCATCACATTACTATTTCATGCCAGCTAAGAAAGAAACATTAAGAAATATCATCAGTCATCTTTATTCCCTAGCAATGCGTTCAATGCTTTGATTTTGCCAATAGAAAGATAAAGTAGCTTAGTCATCAATTTGTAACTTATGTGGCTGTTTAATTTTTTGTACGTTGTCTCCATATGCCACCATATGGGCTTGCAGACAATACAAATTCATCAAAAGAAAACCTCTAGATTTGAAATAGGGCTATGGATCCAGGCAAGCTCTGTCCACTTGTGTACTTGAGTCTGGTTACAAACATGAGTAGTAGAGCCTGCGTAGAAACAGCAGGGCAATATTTCACAAAATGGCATTCTCTGAACCTTCTTAATTTAACAAAAAGAGGCAATCTATCATATTCTCTTGAGAACATATTTATACATGGGATTTAACTTACATAACTGGCAGGCAATAACGGTAATTGCGTCCCCTTACTCAGATGGGTTGTTTTTTAAATAGCTATATACTGTTTGAAGTCAGTGTGTAGTCAATACAGCACTCAGGTGGCATACTCTAATATAAATGATATGTCAAATATATATATATGAAGACATAAATATAGGCTCAGTCTGAACTGCCTACACACAGAATACTTCAAGGTAAGTTTTTAAAGTACATATTTTCTTGTGCAGATTTCAGGTTACAATGCACAGCTGGGTGAACCAATGCAGAAAACATTCTATATTCAATTCAAATAGGGCTCCATTAAAGGTTAGCATAATCTGTGCATTGGATCAATTATGTAGCTATAGCCAGTTTCGCTTTGGTTTGCAATAAGGAGTTTTTTGTAGCTCCTCAAGGTTTACTGCAGAAAATTCAGATGACTCTTGAAAGATAATCACAAAGAGATAGACACAATTAGACACGAAAATAAATCTCACATTGGAGAGTACATTGGACATAATATGCTGCTCTCCCCTAAGAACTACAGTAACATTTTCTTAAAAACAAGAAGACATTCTTTTATAAAACTGCAGTACAATTATCTAAGTAAAAACACTAGTATTTAGCAAATGTTATCTAGATGAATGTTATCTGGATAACAAAATCTTTTCAATTGTCTCAGTAATGTCCTTTACAGGTTTTACTCTTTCTTTGGTCCAGGATCCAATGGAGAAACACTCATTGCATATATTTGCTATTTTTAATTTGCAAGCTTCTCAGTCTTTTTTTTCCCTTTAAATCCTACTTTACCTGGACATTTTGAAGCATAGGATGTTATCCATTTTATGGTTCTTGAATGCTTTCTAAAGATGTGATTCAAGTTATGCACTTTAGGGAGGAATACTACAAATGTATTATTGTTTTATTCTCAGTTTTTAATGTCAACTCTGATCGCTTGGTAAGGTAGTGTCCTTTAGGTCTCTTCACTACATTTATCATATTTCCTTTCACAACTATGACATATTTGGGGGCAAACTTCTTTAAGCTATGTAGATATCTTTTTAAATGTAAAATTATTATTTATTTAAGTATCAATTGATAATTTCCCAACTCCATCATTTAATCTATATTTTGAAGTTGACATTTGAATGTAAGAAATGGCGTTTCCTTCCATTGCATTTGCGTATTTATTTATTCTCTATTAATACCAGAATAAAATTATAGCATGTTGTTTGGTACATTATAACTCATTATTATCTTTATTTTGATGTTCAAATTTCTCCAGGTTTAACCTGTGAGAGCCACTTTGATACAGCAACTATGTTCTTTTGATTTGTCTCCATTATTCTGTGACCATGTATGGGCACAATCATCTCCTCTTTTCCCTATATCAATGTTGAATTTTTCCTTCTCTCATAGGAACATTGGTTGCTTTGAATAGAAAAAATAATTTTAATCATAAGATCTGAATACTACAGGTGTTTTTGCTATTGGAGTACCTTAGCCTAGAGTCTTCACATTAGAATTAGACAGAGCTAAGAAATATAGATAGTAAAAGTATACTTGTCTCCTGCATTTAGACATTTAGTCTCACTTTCCCTCTTTCTCTTCCTATTCTGTCTCCCTCTCCTCTCTTCAGCCTCCCTTTCCCCAATATAATCAAACAACACAAGGTGTACTTTAATCTTTTTCCTTTCATTTTTTTTCAGCTTTTTTTTCAAATGAGAGAAACCTGATTCCCTGATTGTCAATACATTTATTCATTAGTTCAACCTCAAATATAATAATAGAAGACTCAAAATTACTAACGCATAGCACTGAAAAAAGTAGAGTTGGATAATAATCTTAACACACCTAAGCACTATAATCTTAGATGTTGAAATCCCAAAAGATCAAAATCACTAGTAATGAATTCCCCAAAATGTAAATCCGAAAAGCCACAATCACAAAAGATTAAAATCCAGAATATTGAAATCCTGAAAGCCAAATTCTTGAAAAGGCATTGATATGTTTTCTATTGTATGTAGGATAGTTACACCATGTTAATTGTATCATGTTAAGTGGAACTGTTATCTTGTTATCATCTATATTTTGAAATTAATTATGATTTAAGATGTATATAATGCCAAGTTGACAAGGACTGGACTTGTGGACTTAATTTTAGGTGCCAATATCACTAGATTAGTGAAAACCTAGAAATCTGGAAAAACATAACTTGGGGTATTACTGTGAGGGTGCTTTTCAGCAGTGAATACTGTGTGGGCTGAGAGGACTGTGGAGAAGATCTGCCCTCAGTGTTGGCAGACACCATTCAATCAGCCAAGGGCTTCAAAAGAACAAATACAGGAAGCAAATAGGTCTCTCTCTCTCTCTCAGTGCTGTGATAGACTTTTCTTCTTCTGCTTTTGATATCAGAAGTTTGACTCCATGAAATTCCACTATCAAAACATTGATTTTGTGTGTAAGCACTGTGGATGTGTGTAAAAAGGTTGAAATTTCTCCTATAAATGAAGAGATATTCTTTTGTTAGCAGTGGCATTTGTATGGGTCTTCAGCAACCTCAATTCTTTTTTTTTTTTCTGTGACGGAATCTCACTCTGTTGCCCAGGCTGGAGTGCAATGGCTCAATCCTGGCTTACTGCAACCTCCGCCCGCTAGGTTCAGGCGATTCTCCTGTCTCAGCCTCCTGAGTAGCTGAGATCACAGGCACCTGCCACTGCATCCAACTAATTTTTGTATTTTTAGTAGAGACAGGATTTCACCATCTTGGTCAGGCTGGTCTTGAATTCCATGCCTCGGGCTCCCAAAGTGCTGGGACAGGCATGAGCCACCACACCCAGCCAACCTCAATTCTTATCTCTTTAGAAGGAAGACTTTGACCCAAGGAGCATCAATCAGGCAGAGGAAGAGGCTGAGGCAAGATTTAGAGTAGGAGTGAAAGTTTAATAAAAAACTTAGAGCAGGAACCACAGGATGTGTAGTGCACTTAGAAAAGTGCCAAGAGAGCAACTTGAGAGATTCAAGTGTGTGGTTTGACTTTTCACATCAGGTTTTGTATGTTGGCATTGTTCTGGGTCTTGCGTCTCTTCTCCCCTGATTCTTCCCTTGGGTTGGGCTATTCACCTGCGCAGTGGCTTGTTAACACAAGGGAGGGGCCACACGCACAGTGTGTTTCCTGAAGTTGTATTCATGTGCTCACTTGAAGTGCTTTTCTCTTACCAGTCAAGCATTCCTAGAGGAAGGTCATAGACCAGTTAAACTCCCCTTGAGCCCACTTGCCCAACTCCTGAAATCTTATTGGGGAGCAGTGATCACCAGATTCAGGTGTTTACTATCTACTAAGAGACTGCCTTTCCCTGGAACCAGCTGCAACAAATGATTATTTTAGAGAGACAATTTAACAACTACATGGTCGTGCATGGTGGAGCCCACTTGCCCAACACCTGAAATCTTATTGAGACGTTACCAATCACCAGATTTAGGTGTTTTCTATCTATTGGGAGAGGCCTTTCCCTGGTACCAGCTGCAACAAATGATTATTTTAGCGATACAGTTTAACAACTGCCTGACCATCAGCTGATGGTTTTTCTGACATTCCTGGTTGGGGCGAGGAGCCCTCTCCTGCCCTGCTCATGTCTTCCTATTTACTCTGACATTTCCTCCCTCAAGAGTCCAAGACCTTAATTCTTTGGGAAAACGGAGGAAGGTAAGACTTCTAAAACTGCGTCCTGCTGACAAAGAGGCAGTGGTGTTTGTCCTGTGAGTCCTATCCTCTTGCTAGCTGTAAGGGCAGGATGACTACATGGGTTAGAAAAAGTATTCAGCTACGTTCAAGGAACCTGGATATTTTCTGTGCATCTACATTTGTGAAAGATAAAATTTTCTGATATATTGGCTCTTTGGATGACTGCATATACGTTGGTGACCTTCTGTGGGTTTTTAAATCTAACTCATCAAAAGACTTAGGTTGTCTGTCACAGTATTTTTGAGGACTACAGTTTTAAAGTTGGCTGCACACAATTATCAACCATAGTGATATTCATTTATATATTATGTTTTTGACCTATTTTTATGAATTCAGCTTGTCTGCTCGTAACTTGTAGCTGTCTGAATGTCATTAGCATACATAAATGTTTATGCTTTTAAAACTATGTATGTTACTATTGCCAATTTTATTGTTTAAAGTAGCCTATGAAGTATTCTATGTTTTTATGTTTCTCAAATAAATCTTATAAAACTGTAAAAGAAGTTTTGAATATTTTTCAAAATTATGTTTTTTAGAACTATATTCTTCAGGTTTAATATTTTGGCTTGTCAAAATTCATATTTATGTCATTTGTGTCTACGGATTATTATGAAAACAGCAAACCTTCCAACTGGAGTTCAGTTTTTATTTACAGTCTTTTTTAACGTAACATTTACACATAGAAAATAAAGAATTCTGAAGTAGATAATTTGATGAATTTTTAATAATCATACACACCTAACTCTTGCTTCCAGTAAGATAAAGAAGATTTTAATCACCCTGGAACTTATTCTCATGTTCTCAGTTTATAAATACTGTGACTCTTCATGTTTAAACAGTAATTTAAATTTAGCTTTCAGTAATACAAAACCCCATTAATTATTGAATGTTTGTTTTTCACATTATGAATTACACCGTTTGTTTTATGTTATTAAATAAATAAAACTTTCTTTCAAAATATTCATATTATAAAAGCACGAAATACTTAAAAATAATTTACAGTACTACTCATGTTTTTCATGTGTTTAAGAAGATGAATATGAGTGCACAAATTACAAGTATGTATTCTTTTCACAAATGGAAACCAATTAATGTAATCAATACACAAAAAAGACATATTACCCTAATTTCAGAAGGCTTCCTTCTCCTTCCTACTCATTGTTATTCTGGGAAGGTAATGATATCCTTATTTTTAATAACCTGTGCCCTAGAACCATGTAACAACTAAATTATACAATATGCATTATTCTTGTGGCTGGAGTTTTGCTAAAAATTACTTTTTGGTATTTATTCATCATGATGCATATAGCAAGTTCATTTGTGCTTATAGTGGTATAGCATTACATTTTATGGTTTTATCATGGTACAAACCCATTCTAAATTTGACAATTTGTTTTTAATGAGATTATTATGTAAACTGCTGCTAAAGGAATCCTTATATATGCCTTTGGTGAATAGTGTACACATTTCTCTTACGTAAATATCTAGGCATGGAATTGCTTAGACATTGAAAATGTGTATGTTTATCACTTGTAGATAGCACAAAGCTATCAATACCAGCCTTTAGCCTGTTAAGAATGGTTGCACAGCAGGAGATGAGTTATTCGCTAGTGAGCATTGCCACCTGAGTTTCGCCTCCGTATCAGATCAGTGGCAGCATTAGATTTCCATAAGAGTGCAAATCCTATTGTGAACTGCACATGTGAGGGATCTAGGTTGCAGGCTCCTTATGAGAATCTAATGACTGATGATCTGAGGTGGAACAGTTTTATTCTGAAACCATACTCCCTCCCCACATCTGTGGAAAATTGTCTTTCATGAAGCTGGTCCCTCATGCCAAAAAGGCTGGGGACCACTGGTGATAGTACTCTTCTTCTAGTACTGATCTCATGGGAAAATATTTTAGCTCTAAGTTTGATGGTTGCTATAGTATATTTTTTCTACAGAAATTCTGTTCTCTTATATTTCTGCTTTCCTTAGAATTACAATATAGTTTTTCCTCAGTGTCCATGGGAGATTGACTTGAGAACCTCCTAGGGATGCCAAAATCCAAGGATGCTCAAGTCCCTTGTATAAAATGGCACAATATTTGCACGTAATCTCTATGTTTCCTCCCATATACCTTAAATCAGCTCTAGATAACTTATAATGCCAATACAATGGAAATACTACATAAGTAGTTACTGTAAATAGCTGTTATACATTATGTATTTTTTATTTTATTGTTATATTGTTGTTTTAAAAAATATTTTTTATTCACAGTTGGTTGAATCCATGAATATGGGACCCACAAATACAATGAGCTGACTGTATACATTTTGCATGATGTATTAGCTTTTAATTGCTGTGTAACACATGACCACAAACTTAGTAGCTTCAAGCAATAACCATTATTAGATTAAAACTGTGTAGGTCAGAAGTCTGCCAGAAAATGTGTGGGTTCCCTTCCCAGAGTATTGTAAGGCTGAAATCAAAGTGTTGGCTGAACTGAGTTTTGGTCTGAAAGCTTTAGGGAAAATCATCTGTTTTATTTCAAAGCCAGCAATGACCCAATGAATCCTTCTTATAGTCTGAATCTTTAATTTTCTCTCTCTCTGACCTAAAGTGCTCATATGATTATATCACCCAGATAATCTCACTGGAATAAGGTTAATTGATTTGGGACCATAATTATTTCTGTAGGATTCTTCCACAATGCCTAGATTAATCTTTTACTAAATAACTGGGAGAAGGTACATGTATAGCACAGTCTGGAAATGTTGGGGTTCATTTTACAATTTTGCTAACCTCATATTAAGTGGTTCTCCCCCAACAACCATGGAAATGACCATGTAATTGTGTTCTTCTTCCTTTATTTAATTAATGTAGTGAATTACAATGATTGACTTTTGAAAGTTTAACATTACCTTCCTGGAATAAACACACATAGTTTTCATATGTTATCCTTTGTATCTATTTTTAGATTTGATGTGCTAGAATTTTTATGTTTTTATATCAATGTTCATGAAAGCTGTTCAACAATTTTTCTTTCTTATAAAGTTTTTTTATTCAGCTTACAAAATTTAGGAGATTTTGGCTATATCACTTGTGTTTTTGTATTGTTCATTTTAAAAACTTTTCTAGGAGATGTGGTAGGATAGGTATCATAATCAGCTGTCACTTAAGGATGGAAATCTGCTTTGAGAAATTATTCATCAGGTGATTTTTATCATTGTGTGAACATCATAGAACATTGTGTGAACATCAAATCCAGATGACATAGCCTACTAGAAAATAGGCTGCATAGTACAGTGTGTTGCTCCTAGGCTACAAACTTTTATAGCCTATTTCTATACTGAATATTATTGGCAATTGTAACACAATTGTATGTATAAAATCTTAACACAGAAAAGATACAGTAAAAATACCATATTATGGAAGCAGTCATTATGCAATGCTTGACTGTATTTCATGCTTAAAAGTTTTGAAAGAAATTATTAGTGAAGCCAAGTACATTGAAAAATTTTTCTCAGCAGATAGTTTAATGTATAGATCTAATTTCTAAAGTAGATATAAGACAACTGCAAACTTCTTTTTAATTTTTGTTTCCATTTTAGTAAAATTTTTTTATTTGGAACATTCAATTTTATTTACATCTTCTAAAATACTATTTTATTAATAAATTTTGACTTTTGTATTAATTTAGATTCTCCAGAAAATGGAACCAATAGGATATATAAATGTAAATATAAATAAATATACCTATCTACCTATATACCAAGAGATTTTAAGTAATTGATTTGCCCAGTTGTTAGTGTTAGTAAATTTGAAATATGTGGGGCAGGTTGACATGTGGGAGATTCAGGAAAGAGTTCATGTTGCACTACAGAGTCTGAAAACGACAGCAAAGAACAGCAAGCTGGAAATTCAAGCAGGGTTTCTATGTCTTAATACTCAAGCAGAATTGCTCTGCCTTCAAGAAACCTAAGTCTTTTCTCTAAGGACTTTCAGCTAATTTGATGAGGCCCATCCACAAGATAACAAATAATCTGCTTTGCTTAAAACTCCAAATCATTTGACATTAAAATTGGGAGGACATGTGGGTGATGCTGACCTAATGATATATTTTAAATCTAGATTTCTAACAATATTTTAGATGTGGTTTACCATTTTCTCTCTGCTTTCTAGTTAGACTATTATGTATTTATAAACCACACACACACACACACACACACACACACACACACACACACACACACGTGTAATTTATTTTTTGAGATAGGTTCTTGCTCTATCACCCAGTCTAGAGTGCTGTGCAATAATCACAGTTTACTACCTTGACCTTCTGTACTAAAGCCATCAATCCTCCTAAGCAGCTGGGACCACAGGTGTGTACCACTTTGCCTGGCTAATTATACAAAAAAAATTGTAGAGACAGGATCTCACAGGACCTTGCTATGTCGCCCACGCTAGTCTCAAACTCCTGGGCTCCAGCAATTCTCCCACCTTGGCCTATCATGGTACTGAGATTAAAGTCCTGAGTCAGTGAAGGTGGTGAAAATGTTATATTAATTTTATTTATAATTTATTAAGCTATCCTTTCTTGCTGTATGTGTAATATTCTGTTAAATTTCTTCTGTTTAGTTTTAAATTTCAGTTATGTATTATTAGTGCTAAGATTTCTGTTTTATTTAGTGTAGATTCCAGCGGCTGACAGAATTTTTGTCATTTTTCTTCATGTATCTCTAATATCTATATCATGCAGTTTATTTAAAAAAATGTTCTCCATTTTTCTATGCCTGATAATTTTTTCTAAAAAAATATTTTTTCCTTCAACTTTTATTATAAGTTCCATGGTACACATGCATGTTTGTTAAGTAGGTAAATGTGTGCCATGATGGTTTGTATCATCACCCAGATACTAAGCCCAGAATCCCTTAACTATTTTTCCTGATGCTCTCCTTCCTCCTACTCCCACCCTGATAGGCCCAAGAGTGTGTCATTCTCCCACATGAACTCATGTGTTTTCATAATTCAGCTCCCACTTAGGAGAACATGTGTGTTTAGTTTTCTGTTCCTGCGTTTTGTTTGCTAAGAATAATGGCTTCCAGCTCTATCCATGTCCCTACAAAGGACATGATCACTTTCCTTTTTATGACTGAGTAGTATTCCGTAGTCTATATGTTCCACATTTTCTTTATCCAGTCTACTGTTAGTGGGAATTTGGGTTGATTCTATGTCTTTGCTATTGTGAATAGTGCTGCAATGATCCTACGTGTGACTGTATCTTAGAATGATTTATATTCCTTTGGCTATATACCCAGTAGTGGGATTGCTGGGTCAAATGGTATTTCTGCCTCTTGATCTTTGAGGAATAGCTATGTAGGAAATTTCCTTAGTTTCCTCACTTATTCTGAACTTAAAACTAAATGAAAAATATTGCCTTACAATAGAGAAATGAGGACTGTGAACTGATTACATTAATTAGGGCATGAACTGATTGAAAGATGGTTTGTACTTGGGTCCTTGAGGTATTTCATGAAGCCATTTACCCACCCACAACCCACAGAATCCATGGACTCGAATCTCATAGTCTTTAATTATTGTCTTCCCAGCATTTCAAGACTGTCATACTATTTGCCTGGATTTTTATCAGCATTTTGACCGATTTCTTGGCTTCCTTATTTGTGCAGTTTTAAAGTTCAAGTAATATCCTGGGGTGGAAAAGGGGGTCCTCAGACAGCTTAATTTAATAGAGCTCCCTTTTCTTGTTTGGAAAGATGATGCTAAAACTTTTTTTTTTTTTTTTAAGATCAAGGAACTATTATTATACCTCTGTTGGCTTCTCTGTCCTTTTGAAAAGAATTTTCAGAGCTTTGCTGGCACTCAGAATTGCCCATTGCTCTAAAAGACAAAGCAGTTGTTGAATATATTCATATATTAGTGTGTTTACATTTTTCTTTATGTTATTGTTAATGTGACAATTCTCTAAGTTATTTTTTTAATGTTATTTGGTTTTTTAAAGTGCTCACTGTCTACTGTGTTGTTCTCTGCATTAGTCTATTGCAAGCTACTAGTCTGTATTAAGTTGCAGATGACTGACAGTCTCATACTCATTGAAGTATGCACGAAAATGAATAAGTGTATTCATCATAGAGCTTAATAACTTTGAGTAATTTTTTAAATATTGCCTTCATTGCTGCCATGAAAATAGAAATGAAATGTCAACCATCTATAAATTAATAACATTTTTACTACTGTATTTTTTTTTTTGAGATTCTTACTCTACATTTTTAAAATTGGAACTTTATGGGCTAGAACTCTGCAAAACTCCTTTTTGTCTTAAAAAAAACGATAACCTGGGAAGTCCTTATAAAAAATCTTTCTACTGGCAGTAACAAAAAGCAAGTTTAGAAAAACAAAATCTAGAGAAATGAATGTTTTAACGGTTAATATAGGAAAAAGTTTAATTGGGGCTGTTTGTGCTCTATTAGTCTAATTTTTCCTTAGTTAAATTTTCCCTGAAAATAGATTATATTTTATTCCAGTTTTAAAACTTATAATATTGTCCTTCCCTCCAATTTAATACATTTTTAGTTTTTCAGAAAATCAGAAAACTTTACTTATAAAAATTATTTATTTACAAATTAGAAGTAAATAATCTTCATTTAAAATATAATAGTGAAAATCAAAATAAATGTCTTCTTGCCTTTTTGCCAAAGTTTTCTTTTTTTCTTCAATTGAAAATGTAATTTATCATTTGGACATGGTTGGATTTTTTAGGGTCTGACTCTGTATGGATCATTTTTAAATTCAGCTATTTAATTTGTCATAAAACCAAGATAGGATACACATAGATTTAAATAAAATCCATAATTAACTTACCACTTTTTAATTTGGTACTTAATACAGGCATATAATTGGCAAAATGTTAAAATTATAATTCTGAAGTTATTTCCCCAAAAAACTTAAAAATTAGGAATAAATATTTGCTTCTTTTAAAGAAGTAATGTTTGAATGTTTTTGGCATGTCCACAGAGAGTATTATAATATCTGGAATGTAAAAGGAGATACGCATCTAGTATATAACAAATGCTACAAAAAGAGGTTGAATAAGGGAAAAATTTTACGTACGTAGTTCAGGAATGGCTGTATTTAAGAAGCAGTCTTTAATTTGGGCCTTATAGAATGTGTAGGCTTTTAAGGTACTCCATTAAAGAGTCAATAAGACAAATATAGAGAAAATAGCACTGGCATCTAATCTCAGTGTGAGTAATCTAACTTCACATGAATGCTGAAGATGAGTAAAAGAACATTGTTAGATAGAACTAGAAAAAGAGAATGAAACTCAGACTATTGAAGAACTTTACTGCCAGACAAAGGTAGATAATGCAGAATGTAGAAAATAAACTATAGGAAAGAAGCAGATGAGTATAATTATGAAGGAGAAGAAAACAGCTAGATATGTTGTATAAGACAGTTACAAACTTGAAGATATGAGATTAGGCCTACTACTTAAAAGATTATAATATATTTTAGATAAGTGGTTATAAGTTCTGAGAACCTAAAGCAATGCAATGACAATGAAAAGGTAATCCTGTGATATTAACGTTTTAAACTAATCATATGTCTGTAATCTTGAATTAACCTGATAACTAATTTAGTGTAAGAGACCAGACAATGAAGAGTCAAAGATTAAGATTTTAGACTTATCTTTCTGGAAAAATAATGTGGAGATGTAGTCATGAAAGTAGGAGAGTGAGTAGAAGAATCTAATTTTGATCAGCTGGTGAAGGAAACGGGTAAGAGAATGAAACTTGTGCAATCAGCTTTGATGATCTAGCAGGGTATGTAAATGGATATGATAACTAGTCCTATGCTCACTTAGGAGAGATTGTTGAGGTGTGAGAGGTTATATTTTAACTCTGACACATAGTTGGGTAGTATAGATTGGTGAATCATGGGTTACCAGTGAATCATGTATGAAAAAAAGTGTGAAGAAAGGAGCAGGGAGGAGACATATATTCCTGTGAAAGAAGATTTGATAGAATAGGTGAAGAAGGAGAATTCAGAATATGGAATGGGAGAAATGAGATCAATTTCCTTTTTCATTTTAGCTAAAAGAAAAAAAGGGAATCAGTATCTTCTCAGGAGAACCTTAAAATAAATTGCCTTCCTTGACTTAAATTCACTTGGTGAAAATGAGTTTCAGTTGGCCAGAGGAAGGAGCTTCTTAGAATTTGATGTGTAACCAAATTACCTACTCATGTATTTGCATGAACTGTTATTTATAGACAACTTATTTATTGTTTAGCTTACCACAAACATATGTCAGTGGTTTTTTAAAAGTCTTTTACTCACATGACTTTCTTTTGAATAATAACATTTGCTGTATTGTCTGGGGTCACACAGTAAGCCCATGAAGTAAAACATGAAGCATCATTGCTATATTCTTTCTTTTCTTAAACTGCTAATCGGAAAATCCCTAGCTGCCCTTAAAGGCCACTAAGGTAACATGTAGATATTTCTTCTGAAGCATAAAAGTTAAGAAAAAATGTATTTCCCAGGAAGTTATAAACAAAATTAGGACCTTATAAGTAAGTTCTAGCAATCATGTTCCTGCTGAAACCCATAAAGCTAGGTGTCTTTCAAGTCATATAATATTCTTTCTAAATCTTCTAGAGCACGCATATCATTATACCATTTGGCAATCTCGAAACCAGATGGGGATCAATGTTTTCAATGTGGTACATTATACTTTGCTATAATAGAAGCCCTAGGTAATAAATGTTTCTGCACCAATTTAAAGTGAATCCATTATGCAAATATAATAATACCTGCATAAAATCCTTGATGTTACAGTTTAGCATCATGTATTAAGCTTGTTTTAATGACTTCCCAAGATAAGTTTGTTCAAACAAGGGAAAAATAAAATATAATCTACTTGCATGTAGCCATTGTAGTAAGAGGAAACAGTGGCATTTAAATCTCCAGAATTTATCTTTTAAAATTACATTTGTTCTGAATATAATCAAGGTTGGATTTAACCAAAGAATCAATAGAGAGTGTGCTAAGTTTTGATGACAAGGCATTTCTCTCTGTGTGGCTTTCTGGCATATTTTTTCCCCTAAAATGTCTGCATATTATATTGATGTAAATATAAATATGAGTATAAATAAAGACACATATAGATGTAAATGGTATTAGTATGTATTAGTATGTAGGCATATGCACAGATACCCAAACACACAGACACACACATGCACATACACAGAAATATTTCTTATATCTACCTTCTTGTGGCTAATTAAAATAATATATTCTTCCTCTGTTGTGTTATTCCAGGGTAGATATATTAAGGTATAGAGCTAGTGCTCGACTTACAGCCAAGATTGGTTCCGACAGGTCGTAACACGATTTGGTCGTAAGTTGAGTAGACTATATGTACAGTACTGTGAAATGATGTTATAAAAATCTTTAAGTCATATTTTATCATAATTTTCCTTCATTATTGTTATATATCATAATTTTCTTTGTTCATTTTATGCCATTTATATAATCTCTACACCATTTTGTTTCTTATTTTTACATTCGTCAGGTTTAAGTAAAACACTGCATTACCAGTACAACTGGTTTAATATTTGCAAAACATACAAAATTACAAAATACAGGTGCATACAAAAATACAAAATACAGGTGTAAAAAATACCGTAGGAAACATTTTCCCAATTGCAAAACATATCAAAATATATAAACATGTACGAAACATTTTATTGGCCGCTGGTGCTTGGCTGCGGATCGTTGATGTCGTCATCTGAGGCAGCAGTTGGGGTTACCGGAGTTGGTTTTTTCATAAACATGGTGAGCTTTGTCTGAATTGTATGTTTCTTTTTTTCTTCATAAATTTCATGGTACGGACGAAACACATTGTGTGCCATCCGTTCAATCCTTGCAAATCATTCGATGTTTGGGTTCATTGCTTCGAAATGTACAAGAAGTTTATTCAGTAAAGATAAACGGTCTGATAATCCCTTAGTGGTGAACTTTCTTTCTGGGTCCTCCTCTTCTTTCTCTGCTTCTCTTCTTTCTTCTTCCACCACTCTCTTCTTCCAGTTCGATTAGCTCTTCATTTGTAAGTTCTCCGGATTCTTTGTCTAGCAACTCTCCGACATCTTCCATTTCACACTCCAAAGAAAAGTCTTTAGCGAGTTTTACTATTTTTTCCCTGAATCGTTTCAAGTTCATGTTCACTGTCGAATCCGTCAAAATCATTAACATAGCGCTTAACACAATTTTTCCAGATGCCATTCATGCACTTTGTCATCACAGCCTCCCAGGCAGTAGCGATATTCTTGATACACATCAAAATGTTGTAGTGTTTCCAAAAATCTTGCAACGTTAGTTCTGAGTCAGCATCTATAGCGGATATTGCTTGAGCGAAGGTGGTTCGGAGATAGTTGGCCTTTAATGTAGCAATCGAACCTTGGTCCATAGACTGGATGAGTGGAGTCGTGTTTCGCGGAAGAAAAACAAATTTTACATCTGGATGGAGATCGCCTAGATGTGGTGGGTGTCCAGGTGCATTATTGAGTAGCAATAAAATCTTAAAAGGAATATCTTTCTCCAAACAATTTTCTCGAACTTGAGGAATAAAACAGTTCATAAACCAGTCTTCAGACAATCCTTGTGTCATCCATGCTTTATGTTGAGAACGAAAGTAGATGGGCAGTGTGTGCTTGTTAACATTCTTGAACGCGCGTGGGTTGTCTGAGTGATAAATTAAGAATGGCTTCAGTTTAAACCCTGCGACATTCCCGCCAAGCATCAGAGTTAGCCTATCCTTAAATGCTTTAAATCCAGGCATGCTTTTGGCCTCTTTGTGACTATAAGTGCGTGCTGGCGTCCATTTCCAAAATAATCCAGTTTCATCAACATTGAAAATCTGTTCTGCTAGATATCCCTCATCTGTAATTAATTTATCCAGACTGTTGACAAACTTACGTGCTCCTTCCTCATCCGCACTCGCTGCTTCTCCTGTCACTCGAACACTATGCATTTGGAGTCTTTTCTTGAATCTCTGGAACCAGCCAGTGCTTGCTACAAATTCTTGACTGTAATCTTTTCCAGCATGCTACTTCGGAGTCTGAAATAGATTTCTCACCTTCATCTGCCCGGTAAAAAGACTTAATGGTGTCCGTTTTTGAATTTGATCTTCCATCCAAATATATGGCAATTTCTCCATTTCGTGGATGGGCCTGCTTCGTTGCTTTGTTATAACTGTTGATCACATGGGTGCAGAACCTTTCACAGCTTCACGAATTCTTTCTTTATCTTTCAAAATCGTCGACACAGTCGAGTGTGGTTACTTCGTATCACGTGCGATCACATTCACTTTCTTTTCTCCTTCGTCCTGCTTAATTACCTTCATTTTCATGTCGAGATCGATGGCCTTTCTTTCCTTCTTGACAGGCTGAGGCATAGACAAAGACAATTTCCTCTTGGTAGACATCTTGGGAGGGGTTTGATGAAAAATATCCAAGATACAAAACACAAATTGCTTTACCGAGTCTCGGATAACAGTTGAAATGGTGCACGCGGAGATGGTAGTGCTGCCGGAAGTTGGTCTGCACTGTCGTACACCCAGCTGGGCAATGTTTGCACTGCCAGACGTGGAGCAGTCGTGGCTAGCGATTGTGGTCGTATAGTCGAATGGTCGTAAGTTGCATAGGTCGTAAGTCAATTAATACCCTGTATGTTAATTTTTTAAATCACATAATATGTTCATAGATTCATAGTCCTCAAAGTGAAAAATGGAAAATGCAGAGAAACACAAAGTTTTTAGTTTCTAGAAGAGATGCCAAATGGAAACCTCAGAGGCCACTTCTTTGCTGGCCTTCATTCTCCTCACAGCACACATCCAGGAGGAGCCCCAAAACTCTGTAAGATTCTGGCAATATCCTAATATTTCCCTAACATTAGCAGCTTCACGGCTGTTACCTGCCTTGGTTCTATCAGCACAAATAGCATTGCACACTTTGCCTCTGTTTCTGATCATTCATTCATCTTCACAAGGAAATACAGGACTTCAATCCTTTCCTCATACTCAGAATCCCTCACCATACTGCCTTTTCTGTTTCATCTCTCACCTCTGTTGAGTACCTGAAACTTTCTACTCTGCCTGACAGAACCATTAACATCCCCTAAGTAATTTTATATCTTTGGAGAAAGTTCTCCTACGTTCCTCTTCCAAGGAAAAATTGCCTTTCCTGTCCAGAGTTGCACAAATGGTTGTTTTGTCACCCATACTTTAGCGACCTTTGGGTCTGAAGTGAGTAAAATATCATTAAATCACTACCCTTTATCTTGAAATAATCTAACAATCCTTAAGCACTTTCTGGTATTCCTAGGATCTTTAAGTTTCTTGTTGACTGTATGTCTCCATTAGCACTGATATTTTCTTTCTTGATGTTTCTAATATTCGTGTAGATAATTCAACCAATGCCTTGTACAATAAGCCTCATGTTATTTTCTCTTCCAGTGACTTTTATGGCTCCCATCAAACTTACTCTATTTTAACTTCACTGGCCTCCTTTTTTTGTCCCTGGAACACTCCAGGCATGCTTGCAACATAGAAATTTCCACATACTATTCTTTCTGTCCAAATGTGGCTTCACTCTTTGCAAGTCTTAGTCCATTTGTCACCTTCTTAGTGAGTCATCCCCTCTTCAATTTAAAACTAAATACTCACTTCTCCCTGCACTCCTTATCTTCCTTCTTTGATTTATGTTTTCTCTTATTGCCCTTCTTTCCAACTGATATACTGTGTATTTTACTTATTCATTTTATCCATCTATATTATTCTTAGTCTGACACCCACTTTTAAAAAATAGCCTCCACAAAGGCAGATAATTTTCTCTTCCCTTCTTTGTTGTATCTTCAATGTCTAGAAGAGTTCTTGGCACATGGAGGTTTCACAGATAAGAATTATTATAAATACTTTTTATTTATAAATAGTAACCACTTTATATTACCATTGACTTAAAACAGACTGTTAATGTATTCACTAGTTGATTTATTAATCAATGAATCCATTTATTAAGCATGCACATTTATCTTTCTTTGTGAATAATACACTCATCGAAAGAAGTCTTTGAAAAGTTGTTTAAAGTAGACAACTTAAAGGATAAACCTGAGCCTGTTACTGTCTTTTCAGTCTAATCATAAGAAATTAAAGTCTATAATCAGAGCAGAATGAGCACATAGTGCTCAACAGAGCCAATAACATCTTCCAAACACTAATTGAAATCACAAAAAAAAACTTCAATAAGGTATCATATTTTAATGCATTCTTCACTTTTCTAAAACATTATAAAAACATCCAAATGAAAACCAACTAAATTACAAAGTTTCTTTATAATGCTTAAATAACCTAGCCCAACAAACACTATAATTTAATGTGAAGGAAAACTTTCTACTTTTTGTTTTATCAAGAAGGTATGAGTTCTCATAGACAGATAAATAGAACTATAAATGTATTAGTACTTACTATACATAGTCACTGAAGTGAAATTCTTAATTAGAAATATACCTAGTTAATAATATTTCTATGAGTCAATAATAGATTTTTATGAAGTCTCAGTTGTAGATTCCTCTGCTCTAGACTCATCCAAGTTAAATTTGAGAAATTGTTCAATATGACCTCATCACCCTGACTTTATTTCCTTCCTCACTACAGAATTCCTGACATCATGGTAGACTAAGAGCCCTAGATCTGCGGTTATATGGTTTAGCAAATAAAATCAGGAATTCCAGGCGAAATTAAACTTCAAATAAATAACATTTATTTTTTCAAACATTATTATGTTTCATGCAATATTTGGGACAGAGTTATACTAACATTTATTTGCTGTTTCTCTGAAATTCATATTTAACTGATCATCCTCTATTTTATTCAGCAGCCATAGTTGGGCTTCCTCTACAACTGTACTCACTTATAAAAAAATCAGCAGAAACACATAAATAGCTCTACCAAATGCACTTAATAGCTTAATTCTCATTCTATTTGAAAGAATATTGCCATTGAAACACACAGTTGCCTTTCTACGGAAGGTGTGTGCCACCCTATTAATGAGACTAACACAGAAAACGGGAAATAAATTATATATTGTTTTTGTGTTTTGCAGTTAGGATTATCCCTAGGAAAAAAATAAGAAAGAATATCTAACTGGACTCTAGGCATTCCTAGGAGAGTTTCTCCTTTCCCACATTTCCAATTATCTAATGCTCTTGAGAGTTGTGATTTTTTTAGGCATAAATTATAAAGAATGACTGAATCAGCCCATATATTATCAACCACTCATTCTTTGGTCTCTGCTTCTGACTTACATGAGTAAATACACACACATATAGACATACATGTTCCTGAATAAATGTACAATGATCATTCCTTCCTACCAATGATCATTGCTTCCTGTGCTAAAAGAGACAAATCTCAGGATCTCTCTCCTTTTTAAAAAAATAATCAAAACCCTCATGTGACAATCCGAATTTATTGAACGCTAATGATAAATTGTACTACTTTAATTAAGGCTTTTAGTTTACATTTAGTCACCTCAAAGTAGTTGTAACATTAGGTTGGTCAATTTAAATACTGTGTGTCCCTGATACACAGACACACAGTCTTTACATTGAAAAGCTAATGAATACAAAGCAACAAGGCGTTGTAAATAAAGCCACAACAGTTACTGCAAGCTGAGCCTTATGATCATTTATACATGACAAATTACTTCTCACATTGCATGCATAGTACTTATACATCATTTAACACAAGGGTGTCCAATCTTTTGGCTTCCCTGAACCACATGGCAAGAAGAAGCATTGTCTTGGGCCAAACATCAAATACACTAGTGATAGCTGATGAGCTAAAAAAAAAAAAATCACAAAAATTCTCATACTGTTTTAAGAAAGTTTACAAATTTGTGTTGGGCTGCATTCAAAGCCATCCTGGGCTGCATGCGACCTGTGGGCCATGGGTTGAACGAGCTTGATTTAACATATCGAGCAAAATATTACATATGTGATACAATCACTAACAGTCAAAAATACTAAACCTGTGCATTAAGTATTGCAAATACACTTATGCATGAGCAAACAAGAGATTCACAGTGAGAATCTATAGCTGCAGAAGCCCAAAATGATTTACAAAAATTGTTAAATCATAACAATTGCTTGAAAATATATACTTCTTGTCATCAACCCCTACTGTCCATAAAACTATAAACATCATCCACTAGGTAAACGAAAAGCAAACATACAGTAAGAGATTCGAAAAGTATAGACATTTTATTCCCAACAGATAGGAAAGGCAACATCTTTAATCTAAGACATTATACTGATGGGACTACCATATTTTAAAGACAACATTACTAACTTTATAATTTTATAATTTTTAATTTTTGAATTAACTTTATAATTGACTTTATAATTTTTATAAAAATTATAAAACTATATAGCTGTGTTAATCAAAGTGCTTATTCTGTGCAATACAATGACAAAGACCTTGAATTTATTTTTAAAAATGACAATAAGCTACAAGTATTAAAGAAAGAAAGTTATCTAGAATAGTCTTTATAGGGGTTCTTTGGACTTTCTTTTATTATGCTAAATTAGTGGTGCTTTTAGGATTTACATCATTGTACTCTTCAATACAAAGTAGGGGGCATGTTAAACAATACAGCACACCACTTTCGTACATTTACCACGTTGGTGGATGAAGAGTGTCTCTAAGATGTTGGTAGGTTTAAGAAAGTTGGAATGCAGTGTTAAACTGGGCAACAGTTTTTCAGACCTAGCTCAGAGTTACAAGGCATTTAGTATATTAAACCAGCTGACATGACTTTTTGCAAACCTTTCCAGGCACTGGAGTTTTTCTGTTAATTTGTTGCACTAGGTCATAAAATAGCTAATTAACATTTATTTGTAATTTTGAAGAAGACTATAGGAATGCAGTTTTGGTCTACTGTCTTGCTAGATGTTGACCTTGTTCCTTTTCTACAACTCGTTCATCTTCCCAGTCACAATTATTACTGACCAGAATCATTAGAACATCTCAATGTCTTTAACTTGAAGAATCTTTTCTCTTAGATATTGGGAATCATTAAATGTGGACTATGCTATGATGAAATAAACTAATGAAAAGCCTTGTTTAGTTTGCATGTAACACACCCCTCATTGCTGCAGATTTTTCTGTTTTTGTGGTATCCAAGATTTCAAGCATACACTGTTGTACATCTACTTCAAGTTGCTTTCTGTAAGAGTCTTCTATCATAGGATCATAATTTTCAACATAATATCCTTGGACAAATTGTAAAGGCAGAGCTGACATTCCAATGGCTCCTGAGCCAAGGACGACTAGCTTACACTCATGCATGATGAAAACTTGTCAAAACCTAATGCCTCCCATCCTGTCACTGGGTCTCCACAGCTAGTTTCACCCTGTGTTCTCTCTTGGTGGCGCCACTGTGGTCCTGTCACTGCAACCCCTCTGGCTGGTATACATGCTTGGCTCTGCAAATCTCAGGATTTCTAGAAAATTTTAATGGGTGTGAAAAGAAAGAAATGTTTGTTTCTACTTTGTTTTCATATCTTCCTACTTTTGATTAAATTATATCTCCATGGTGAGATATGATTTGAGATATAATTTTGGTATTTATATATCTTTCTTATCTATTAGTCATATTTTTCTCATTTTTGCATTCTGCCATTGAGATTTCTCTCTGCCAAAACCTAAAATTGGGAGCCCGAGCTCGGAAAAGTGTTTATAATACTTAGTTCCCTTTAAGTTAAAAGAAACAACAAAGTAACATTAACACTTTCTACCTCTTTGTTCAAGATTTCCTAATATATGCCTCAGGGCCAGTGTCTTTTACTACTCAGACTCAGAGAAGCCTTGAATCTGGAGAGGATTTATCAACATTTGGGTGAATGGGCCCCATAAAAGACTGAGATAGTAAGTGCTGGGCTTAAGGTAACACAGCAGTGATAGGAGTTTTAAAGGAATCGTCACTCCTTCTGAAATATTTCTGTTCACATAATTCACAGAAATCTTTGCATCGATCAGTTTAACTTGAAAACTGTATTTCTGTCAACCAAAGAAGGCAAGCTGTCCTTTATGCAATTACCAGTGACCTGCGTTTTTTATCCCTTCGGATATAGTTTTACTAGCAGTTTAGGAGCTGTTGTCACTGGGATAATCTGAGATGCCCACTTTGAGGTTGTACTTCGCACAGTCTGTCATATGACCATCTTTGAGAGCCCCATTTACAGCAGAATTATACATGTACGTCCCACCACCAACTGAATAATGGATGTTGCATTTGTGACTAAGTCAGGGGTATCAATTATTGCTTTAAGTATAACTCTTAATTGAGACAATTTAGTTTTCAGTTTCAAAACTGTTAGAAAACTCAGCAGACCCAAATATTAAGTTAATTTGAAATTAAATTATATAGAAAGAAAAGTACAATTAAAAAAAAGCCAAAGACACATAGCTGATTATTTTCTCTGATTCCAACTGTATTCAATATTTTTCCAAAACTCTAGTCCATTCTGTGCTTTGTCTTCAGTGAACTGCTCATATAGATATAACCTCAATCAATCAAAAGAAATGTTTATTTTTCACTTCATGTTTTAACACTAGAATAAATACGTGGATATAGAGTTAAGGTAAATTTATTGATTACATATTGTGGATTTTAAAACACTGTGGTTCTTTTCTAGTTGATAATAGATTTCTAGTAGGTCTAGAAATATGTTAACTATATAAATAAATGTTTCTTTTTTCCCTACAAGTTTGACATAGAAAATCATATAACCACATTAGGTATATGACAAGGACATAATGAAAACCTACTCTATTCTAACTCTGTCCTGAGTTTTAGAAACACAACCTACTGGGAAAACAGACAAAAACAAATAACTAGTCAACTAAAATATCACACTATGGTGAGAACTAGGAGGAAAGAAACCAGGTAACTGATAGTGAACAACGGCATGTGTATGAGGATGAAGGAATGAGAGGTTAAGACAGATTTTCTTTTGGAGAACTGAAGAGACAGATTCTAAAAGTTAAGAAGGAGAGTCATATTAGGATAAGAGGGTAGAGGAAAAGCCATGAAGTAAGAAAAACCTTAACATATTTCAGAAACTAAAGAAAGGTTGGAATGGCTAAATTCCAGAAAATAAATGGGAAAGTGGCACTATACCAAATGAGATTGTTATATACAGGTCCTGCAGAACATCTCAGGTTCTACAAAAACACCAGATTTTCTTTAAGGTATTATAGCGAAATACTAATGAGAGAGAGAGAGAGAGAGAGAGAGATTATTAAGAAATATAAATAGTTGGAGATTTTACTTTACTTGCAAGATTATAAATTAGCCTAACAGAATTAGGAATGCTGTTAGAAGGCTTGAGACTCTTGAAACAGAGATAAAGGCCGTTGTCATTCACAGCATTGCAAGTAGCATGAGAATCTACATATTTGTCCCAGTTCTTCTTTTTTCCAAATCTCACATCAGCAATGCAGATGGGCACAGATGGAGACTGGGACAGGAAATGAATAGGTGCTGTTGCAGGAGAGGGAATCTGAACTGATGAAACATAAATCTTTAGTAATGAATAGCCTGCCCTTTCTCAAGGAAAAGATGTCATCTTCATTATAAAGGACTGTAAACATGCTTACACTTGGGTCTAGTAGGAGATACATTATCTTTGAAATTATCTATTTGCTCTAAAAATATCCTTCAAAAAAGAGTCTAGATTTTTTGAAGGATAGATAACTGCTTCCATTCACAAGACATGCAGAAATGCAAGCAACACAGGGATAATTGTTTTTCAACAGTCAGGATCTGATTTATATTTTAAGGAAATTTATATTTTATATTTTAATTAAATCATGATGTGTGGAGAATATTGAGAAGAGGTGTGTTATGTACGATGACCACCGGGATATCACTATACAACTATGAGATGTGCCTTGGTGGAAGGGAGATAATTCTGGCCTGAAGTAGGCATATGCCTATTAAGATGGAGAAAACTCAACAAGTCAGTATATATTTTGGTGGTAAAATTGGCATAATTTATAAATTTTTGCTTAATTGCGTAGGTGAAATAATTTAGAAGTCAAAAATTTATTGGGATAGAAATGCTTATGGGTATGGGAAAATAGAGTCATATTTACTGAAGCAATAAAAAATTCAATTTTGAATATGTGAGGCTTAAAATAAATGTAAAGTAATGAATATGTACAAGATGGGGCTCAGAAGAAAGTTGTACATGAAAATGATTTTTGGAGTCAACGCTAGACAATGTAGGAATTCCTGAGAATGAATGAAATGTCCCAACAATCACTAAAAATGATTTAAAGAGAGAAGAGCTAACTCAAATACATATAAAGAAAACCAATTAGAGGATATCAGATATTGGAAGAGGTACCTGAATATTTAGCAAGTAGATGTAAAAGGCAGATTATTGTATCATAAAAAAGAAAAATAAAAGAAAACCCACAAATAAGTTTAACGCTGCAGGAAGGATAGAGACACCTGGTACAAATTGTCCTTACTACTTTATTTGTCATTAATCTGGAAAGCTTAATGAAGTAAACTTTTCTAACTATACTTAAACAATTACTTTGATAATTTTTTAAGTCAATAAAACAATGTTGTAGAAGACAATTAATTGTGTTACTTTTTATAACTAGAATTTTTTCACATACTGTTCAATATCATATAAGTTATTACATTTACGATCCAGAAATAATCATGTTCCTATTAGAAATAATGGCACAGCTGGGCATGGTGGCACATGCCTATAGTCCCAGCTACTCAGGAGGCTAGGGCTGGAAGATCTCGAGTCCAGGAGTTCTGGGCTATAGTGCACTATGCCCATTGGATATCCGCACTAAGTTCGACATCAATATGGTGACCTCCTGGGAGGTGGGGGACCACCAGATTGCCTAAGGAGGGGTGAACCAGCCCAGGTCGGAAACGGAGCAGGTCAAAACTCCCATGCTAATCAGTAGTGTAATTGCGCCTGTGAATAGCTACTGCACTCCAGCCTGGGCAACATAGTGAGACCCCATCTTTAAAAAAATTATAAAAAATATAGAAATAATGGCACAATATAAAAATTATCATTTATGAACATATTCTACAATATATAATAATCACATCATGGTAAATGGGATATTCATCACCTGAAACATTTATCCTTTATGTTATAAATAATCTATACTCTTTTAGTTGTTTTTAAATGTACAATTATTGATTATAGTCACCTTGATATGCTATAAAATACTAGATCATATTTATCCTTTCTATTTTTTTGTACTCATTAACTCCATTCCTCCACCACATCCCACCTCTACTATTCTCAACCTCTGGTAAGTGTCATCCTACTCTATTCCCATGTGTTCAGTTGTTTTAATTTTTAGCTCCCACAAATAAGTGAGAACTTGAGAAGTTTGTCTTTCTGTCCCTGTCTTATTTCACTTAAAGTAATGATCTCCAGTTTCATCCATGTTTCTGCAAATGACAGAATCTCACCATTTTTTTATGGCTGAATAGTGCTCTATTGCATATATGTACCTTATTTTCTTTATCCATTCATTTTTCAATAGACCCTTAAGTTGTTTCGAAATCTTTGCTGTTGTGAATAGTGTTGCAATAAACACAGGAGTGCAAATATCTCTTCTCTATGCTGATTTCTTTTCTATTAGACATATATTTAGCGGTGGGAATGCTAGATAATGTGGTAGCTCTATTTTCCATCTTTTGAGAACTATTCAAACGTTTCTTCACAGTGATTGTAATAATTTACATTCCCATGGACAATATGTGAGGGTTCCCTTTCCTGACATCCTCACAAGCATTAGTTATTACCTGTCTTTTAGTAAGAGCCATTTTATCTGGAGTGAGATGATATCTCATTGTAGATTTGATTTGCACTTCTCTGATGATCAATGATGTGGAATACCTTTTCATATATTGTTTGCTATTTGTATGTTTTAAGAAATATCTGTTCAGATATTTTGCCAATTTTTTAGTCAGATTATTAGATTTTTACCTTAAGAGTTGTTTGTGCTTCTTATATATTTTGGTTATTAATCCCTTGTCAGATAAGTAGTTTGCACATATTTTCTCCCATTCTGTGAGTGATCTCTTCACTTTGGTGATTGTATCCTTTGCTATGCAGAACTTTTTAACTTGACATGATTTCATTTGTCCATTTTTGCTTTGGTTGCCTGTGCTTGTGGATTATTGCTTATGAAATCTTTGCCCAGTCCACTGTCCTGGAGAGTCTCCCCGGTGTTTTCTTTTAGTAGTTTCACAGTTTGAGGACATAGACTTAAGTCTGTAATCCATTTTGGTTTTTTAAAATATGGTGAGAGATAGGGGCTAAGTTTTATTCTTGTACATGTAGATATCCAGTTTTCCTAGTATCATTTATTGAAGAAACTCTTCAAGTGTATACTCAAGTGAGAATCCCCAGTGTATATTCTTGGAACTTTTGTTGAAAATGAGCCACTGTAGATGTATGTATTTATTTCTAATTTCTCTATCCTGTTCTGTTTGTTTATGTGTCTGCTTTTATGTACTGCCATGCTGTTTTCGTTACTACAGCTGTGTAGTGTAATTTGAAGTCAGGTAATGTAATTCCTCCAGTTTTGTTCTTTTTGCTAAGAATGCCTCGGCTATTAGTCCTTTCTAGTTCATATACATTATAACATTACTTTTTCGATTTCTATTTCTGTGTTATTGTTATTTTGATAGACATTGTATTGAATCTGCAGATTGCTCTGGGTAATACGGATTTAACAATATTAATTCTTCTGATCTATGAAGATGGAATAGCTTTTCATTTTTTTGTGTCTCTTTCAATTTTTTGCATTAATGTTTTATGGATTTCTTTGTAGAGATCTTTCACTTCTTTGGTTAAGTTTATTCCTAGGTATTGAATTTTACTTGTAGCCATTGTAAATAAGATTATTCCTTGATTTCTTTTTCAAATTGTTACTATTGGCACATAAAAATGCTACTGATTTGCATAGCATTTGATTTTGTATCTTGCACCTTAATTTTTAGTCAGTTCTAATCATTTTTTGGTGCAGTCTTTAGGTTTTTTTCAAATCTAAGATTATATCTCCTGCAAATGAGCATAATTTGTTTCTTTCCAATTTGAATGTCCTTTATTTCTTTTTGCTCCAGTTAAGACATCCATTAATACATTGAGTAGTAGTGATGAAAGTGGGCATCATTAACTTGTTGCAGATCTTAGAGGAAATACTTTCAGTTTTTTCCCTGTTAAGTATAATAGTAGCTGTAAGTCTGTCATATATGGGTTTTATTGAGTTGACGTGTTCCTTCTATACCCAGTATTTTTCCAGTTCTTATAATGGAATATTGAATTTTATCAAATGCTTTTCCTGTATCAATCAAAATGGTCATGTGGATTTAATCCTTCATTCTGTTGAAATGATATACCACATTAATTGTTTTTGCATATGGTGAACCATCTTTGCATCTCTTGGTAAATCCTATTTGGTTGTAATGAATGATTTTTTATGTGTTGTTGAATTTGGTTTGGTAGTATTAGGTTGATGCAAAAATAATTGCAATTTTTGCCATTGCTTTTAATTGCAAAAACCACAATTATTTTTGCACTAACCTAATATTTTGATGAGAATACCTGCATTAATGTTCAGCAGAGTTACTGGCCTATAGTGTTTTTTTAATGATATGTCTTTATATGGTTTTGGTATCAGAGTAATAATGACCTTGTAGAGTGAGTTTGGAAGTAATCCTTACTCCCCTAGTTTCAGTAGGATTGGCATTCATTCTTCTTGAAATGTTTGGTAAATTTCAGCAGTGAAGCTGTTAGGTCCCAGGTTTCCTATGCTGGCAGACTTTTGTATCACATTTTTGACTTCATTACTTTATATTGGTCTGCTCAGGTTTTAGATTTCTTCATTGTTAAATCTCAGTAGGTTGTGCCTAGGAATTTATTCATTACTTCTAGATTTTTCAATTTATTGGTATACAATTGCTCACAGTACTCTCTAATGAGTCTTTGAATTTCTGTGTTGTCAGTTTTAATGACTCTTTCATCTCTGATTTTATTTATTCGGTTTTTCTCTCTTTTCTTGGTTTGGCTAAGGGTTTGTGGATTTTGCTTATCTTGTCAAAGCAAACTTTTGGTTTCATTAATTTTTTTTGTTTATTTTCTTCATTTCAATTTTATTTACTTCTGCTATAATCTTTGTAATTTATTTTCTTCTACCAGTTTGGGATTTGGTTTGCTCTTGCATTTCTAGTTCTTTAATATGCCCTGTTAGGTTGTTTATTTGAAATATTTCTCCTTTGTTGATGTAGGTGCTTGTTTTAAACTTTCCTCTGATACTGCTTTTTCTGCATCCCATAGGTTTTAATGTCATGTGTTTCCATTTTCGTTTGTTTCAAACATTTAGCAATTTTCTTCTTAATTTCTTCATTGACTTACTGAACACTCAGAAGCATATTGTTTAATTTCCATGTGTTTGTGTAGCTTTCAAAGGTCCTCTTATTATTGATTTCTAGTTTTATTCCATTGTGGGCAGATGATTTCAATTTTTTTGAATTTTTTTAAAGCTTGTTTTGTGGCCTAACATATGGTCTATCCTTGGGAATGATTCATGAGCTGAGAAGAAAAATGTGTATTTTGCAGTTGCTGTATAAAATGTTCTGTAAATTTTGATTGGGTCCATTTGGTCGGCAGTGCAGTTTAATTCCAATGTATCTTTGTTTCCATCTGGATGATTTATCTAATGCTAGCCCAGTACAACACCAGGAATTGCAGTCCCTGTGTTGTAGATTGCCTTTCAAGTTTTTTTGTGACCCCAGAGTTCTTGGTGGTGGGGCTTACCAGGACTCAGGTCCTGACTGCTGGGATGAACAGTTCTTTTCCGACTAGGACTGGTCTAAATGCTCCCTCCATGAGAGCCAGCTGAATTCTGCCCTATGTTGCTTTCCACTGTAATAGGGCACCAATGAGTTCCAATGTAATGTCCCACAACTCAACTTACTTTCTCTTCCCCAAATGTCCATATTCTCTCCCCACACCCTGCAGCCACTGAACCTGCTGGAGGTTGGAGGAGGGGTGGTGTCAGCAATTTAAAACTGTCTTTCTTTTCCTCTTCAATGCCTCTGTTTTTGATATAATGTTAAAACCAGTTACTGTGATTACTAAGCTAATTGGTGGTTCTTATGAGGTTACATTCTTGTATGGATACTTGTTCAATTAGGTGTTCCTATCGGGTTGAGGATGATTGATAGAAGGTTCTATTTGACAGTCTTGCTCCACTTCCTTCCCTATCTCTTATTCATAAGATATAGTTTTGATGAGTATATAAATAGGCTCTAACAGAATAAAAATATGCTTATTTGGACTACATATTATAAATAATTTGATGTTGAAGTGTTTGAGTTTATTACTAGTAAACTTTGGGTTGCAGAAAAGAAGTAAACAACATGGAGCCATTTTAGGTCAATACACAATGGACATCTTTGCCAATTTATGTAACAACCCGTAAATGTAAAACAGGAAAATGAATATAATTTATTTTGTTTATTTCTCTTCTTCTTTCTTTTTTTGTTTAAGATTTAGGATACATGTGCAGGACATACAGGTTTGTTGCATAGATACAGATGTACCATGGTAGTTTTCTGCACCTATCAACCCATCACCAATGTTTTAAGCTCCACATGCATTAGCTATTTGTCCTGATGCTCTCCCTTCCCTTGCCCCTACAGACCCTGACTGGCCTCAGTGTCTGTTGTTCTCCCTGTATCCATGTGTTCTCATTGTTCAACTCCCACCCATGAGTGACAACATGTGGTGTTTGGTTTCTTGTTTCTGTGTTAGTTTGCTGAGAATGATGCCTTCCAGATTCATTCATATCCCTGCAAATAATGTGATCTTATTCTTTTTTTGTGGCCGCATAGTATACCTTGGTGTATATGTGCCATGTTTTCTTTATCTAGTCTATCACTGATGAGCATTTGGGTTGGTTCCACGACTTTGCTATTGGGAATAGTGCTGCAACAAACATACATGTGTATGTATCTTTATAATGGAATAATTTCTATTCCTTTGGTTATATACCTAGTAATGGGTTTGCTGGGTCAACTGATGTTTCTGGTTCTAGATCCTTGAGGAGTCATGACTCTGTCCTCCAAAATGGTTGAATTAATTTACAGTCTCCCCAACAATGTAAAACTGTTCCTATCTCTCCACAGCCTTGTGAGTTTCTGTTATTTCTTGACTTTTTAATGACTGGCATGACATGGTATCTTATTGTGGTTTTGATTGGCATTTCTCTAATGATCAGTGATGTTGAGCTTTTTTTCATAGGTTTCTTGGCTGCATAAATGTCTTCTTTTCATAAGTGTCTGTTTATATTCTTTGCCCACTTTTTGATGGGCATATTTCTTTTTCTTGTAAATTTAAGTTCCTTGTAGAATCTGGATATTAGATGTTGTTGGATAAATAAATTGCAAAAATGTTCTCCCATTCTGTAGTTCACCTTTTTTTTTTTTTTTTTATGATAGCTTCTTTTGCTGTGCAGAAGCTCTTTAATTAGATCCCATTTGCCAATTTTTGCTTTTGTTGCATGTTGCTTTTGGTGATCTCACCATAAAATCTTTGCTCATGACTGTGTCCTGAATGATATTGCCTAGGTTTTCTTCTAGGGTTTATATGGTTTTAGGTTTTAAAACATCCTGAGTTAATTTGTATATAAGGTATAAAGAAGGGGGTCCCATTTTGGCTTTCTGCATATAGCTACCTAGTTTTCCAAGCACCATTTATTAAATAGGGAATCCTTTCCCCATGCTTATTTTTGACAGGTTTGTTGAAAATCAGATGATTATAGATATTTAGTCTTTCTTCTAAGGTCTCTATTATGTTCCATTGGTCTATATGTCTGTTTTGGTGTGAGTACCATGCTGTTTTGGTTACTGTAGCCTTGTAGTATAGTTTGAAGACAGGTAGTGTGATGCCTCCAGCTTTGCTCTTTTTGTTTAGGATTATCTTGGCTATGTGCCTTTTTTTGGTTTCATATGAAAAAAATTTAAAGTATTATTTTTTCTGTGAAGAATGTGGTAGTTTGATGGGAATAACATTGAATCTATAATTTATTTTGCACAGTATGGCCATTTTTGTTATATTGATTCTTCCTAACCATGAAGATGAAATGTTTTTCCATTTGTTTATATCCTCTCTTATTTCCTTGAGCAGTGGTTTGTAGTTCTCCTTGAAGAGGTCCTTCATGTCCCTTGTTAGCTGTATTCCTAGGTATTTTATTCCCTGTGTAGTAATTGTGAATGGGAGGTAATTCATGATTTGGCTCTCTGCTTGTTTATTGTTGGTGTATGGGAATGCTTGTGATTTTTGCACATTGATTTTGTATCCTAAAACTGCTGAAGTTTCTTAGAAGTTTAAAAAGGTTTTGGGCTGAAACAATGCGATTTTCTAAATAGAGGATCATGTCATGTGCAAACAGAGACACTTGACTTCATCTCTTCCCATTTAAATACACTTTATTTCTTTTTCTTGCCTGATTTTCCTGGCCAGAACTTCCAATACTATGTTGCATAGGAGTAGGTAAGAAAGGGCATCCTTTTCCTGTGCTGGATTTCAAAGGGAATGCTTTAAGCTTTTGCCCATTCACTATGACATTGGCTGTGGGTTGTCACAAATAACTTTTATTATTCTGAGGTATGTTCCATCAATACCTAGTTTATTGAGAATTTTTAACATGAAGGGACATTGAATTTTATCAAAGACCTTTTCTGCATATTGAGATAATCATGTGGTTTTTGTCATTGGTTCTGTTTATGTGATGGATTATGTTTATTGATTTGTGTGTGTTGAACCAGTTTTGCATTGCAGGGATGAAGCTGACTTAATCTTGGTGGATAAGCTTTTTGATGTGCTGCTGAATTTGGTTTGCCAATATTTTATTCAGGATTTTCTCACTGATGTTCATTAGGGATATTGGCCTGAATTTTTTTTGGTTGTGTCTCTGCCAGGTTTTGGTGTCAGAATGACGCTGGCCTCATAAAATGAGTTAGGGAGGAGTCTCTCCTTTTCAATTGTTTGGAATAGTTTCTGAAGGAATGATACCAGCTCCTCTTTGTAGCTCTGGTAGAATTTGACTGTTAATCCACCTGGTAGTGGGCTTTTGCTTTGGTTGGTAGGCTATTTTTTACTGCCTCAATTTCAGAACTTGTTATTGGTCTATTCAGGGATTCAACCTCTTTCTGGTTTAGTTTTGGGAGAGGGTATATGTCCAGGAATTTATTTATTTCTTCTATATTTACTAGTTTATTTGCCTACAGGTGTTTATAGTATTCTCTGATGGTAGTTTGTATTTCTTTGGGGTCAGCATTATATTCTCTTTATCATTGTTTATTGTGTCTATCTAATTCTTTCTTTTTCTTTATTAGTCTAGCTAGCAGTCTCTCTAGCAGCTCCTGGATTCATTGATTGTTTGAAGGAATTTTTGTGTCTCTATCTCCTTTAGTTCAACTCTGATCTTAGTTATTTCTTGTCTTCTGCTAACTTTAAAATTTGTTTTCTATTGCTTCTCTGATCTTTTAATTGTGATGTTAGGGTGTTGATATGAAACATTTCTAGCTTTCTTATATGGGCATTTGTGCTATATTTCCCTCTTTACACTGCTTTAGCTGAATCCCAGAGATTCTGGTACTTTCTCTCTTTGTTCTCATTAATTTCAAACCTAGGAGTCATTCAGGAGCAGGTTGTTCAATTTGCGTTTAGTCGTGAGGTTTTTGAATGAATTTCTTAATCCTGAGTTCTAATTTGATTGAACTGTGGTCTGGGAGACTGTTTGTTATTGTTTCCATTCTTTTACATTTGCAGAGGAGTGTTTTACTTCCAATTATATAGCTGATTTTAGAGTAAGTGCCATGTGGTACTGAGAAGATTGTGTATTCTGTTGATTTGAGGTGGTGAGTTCTGTAAATGTCTATTAAGTCTGCTTTGTGCAGAGTTGGGTGAAAGTCCTGAATATTCTTGTTAATTTTCTGTCTCAGTGATCTGTCTAATATTGACAATGGGATGTTTAAGTCTCCCACTATTATTGTGTGGGAACCTAGGTCTTTTTATAGGTCTCTAATAACTTATTATATGAATCTGGGTGCTCCTGGATTGGGTGCATATATATGTAGCATATATACGTATGCTTCTTGTTGAATTGATCCTTTTACTTATGTAATGCTCTTCTTTGTCTTTTTTTATCTTTATTGGTTTAAACTGTTTTGTCAGAGACTAGGATTGAAACTTCTGCTTTTTCTGCTTTCCATTTGCTTGGTAAATTTTCCTCCATCCCTTCATTTTGAGCCTACGTGTGTCTATGCACATGAGATGGGTCTCCTGAATACAGTACACTAATGGGTCTTGACTCTACCTAATTTGTCAGTCGTGTCTTTTAACTGGGGCATTTAGCCCATTTACATTTAAGGTTAATATTGTTATGTGTGAATATGATCCTGTCATCATGATGCTAGGTGTTTATTTTGCACTGGTTGATGGCATAACTTCATAGTCTTACTGTCTCTTGTCTTTATATTTCCATTTGTTTTGCAGTGGCTGGTACTGGTTTTTGCTTTCCATATATAGTGGAAAGGAGCTCTTGCAAGGCAGAGCTGATGAATTCCCTCAGCCTTTGTTTTTCAGAAAAAGATTTTACTTCTCCTTTGCTTATGAAGCTAAGTTAGGCCAGATATGTAATTCTGGGTTAAAAATGCTTTCCTTTAAGAATGTCGAATTCTCCTCCACTCTCTTCTGGTTTGTAAGGTTTCTGCTGAGAGCTCTGCTGTCAGTTTATTGGGCTTCCCTTTGCAGGTGACCTGGCCTTTCTCTCCGGCTGCTTAACATTTTTTCCTTCATTTTGACCTTGGGGAATCTAATGATTTTGTGTCTTGGGGTTGATCTTCTTGTGGTGTATCTTCATGGTGTTCTCCATATTTCCTGAATTTGAATATTAGCCTGACTTGCTAGGTTGGAGAAGTTCTTCTGGATAAATATCCTGGGGTATGTTTTCTGACTTGTTTCCATTCTCCCAATCTCTTTCAGGTACTTCAATCAGTCGTAGGTTCAGTCTTCTTAAATAGTCCCATATTTATCAGAGGTTTTCTTCATTCCTTTTTATTCTTTTTTCTCTACTTTTGTCTGCCTGCCTTATGTCACTAAGATAGTCTTCCATCCCTGATATTATTTTTTCCACTTGATTAATTCAGCTATTGATACTTGTGTATGCTTCATGAAGTTTTCGTGCTGCATTTGTCAGCTCCGTCAGGTCATTTGTGTTCCTCTCTAAACTAGTTATTCTAGTTAGCAGTGTCTCTAATCTTTTTTCAAGGTTCTTAGCTTCTTTGCATTGGTTTAGAACATGCTTCTTTAGCTTAGATGAGTTTGTTATTACTCATTTTCTGAAGCCTACTTCTGTCTATTCATTCATCTCATCCTTCATCCAGTTCTGCACCCTTGTTGGAGAGGTGTTGCAATGATTTGAAGGAGAATATGCATTCTGGCCTTTTGAGTTTTCAGTGTTTTTTTGTTGATTCTTTCTCATCTTCATGAGTTCGTTTAGTCTCAGTCTTTGAGGCTGCTGACCTTTGGATGAAGTTTTTGTGGGGACATTTTTTGCTGATACTATTGTTGTTGCTTTCTGTTTGCCTGCCTGTTTATTTTTCTTTCAGTAGTCATGTCCTCCTTCTGTAGGGCTGCTGAAGTTTGCTGGGGGTTCACTTCAGGCCCTATTCACCTGGTTCACTCCCATGCCTGGAGATGTCACTCAAGGAGGCTGGAGAATAGTAAAGATGGTTACTTGCTCCTTCCTCTGGGATATCCAGCCTTGAGGGGCACTGCCCTGATGCCAGTCGGAATGTTCCTGTATAGGATATCTAAGAACCCCTGTTGATGGGACTCACCCAGTTGAGTGGCACAGGAAGCAGGACCCATTTAATGAGGCACTTTCACTGTCCCTCGGTGGGAGTGTGCTGCACTGGGGGAAAACCCGAGTTCCTCAGAGCTAGCGGGAGGAAAGACTAAGTCTGCTGGTTTGTGGAGACTATAGTCATCTGTTCCCCTAGGGACTCAGGCCCAGGGAGATCAGAGTTCTGTTCCTGAGCCCCTGACTAGGGTTGGAGTTTCTGCAGGGAGGCCTGCAGCTGCATATTGGCTGCCGCCCCTCCACCAAGGAGCTCCGATGGCTTAAACAGCAGGCATCCACAGCAGTGGTGTTGGCCACACTTCCCCCTGGGAATGCAGCAGGCTTAGGCAAATTTTAACCGAGCTGCATAGCTCCATGGTTGGGACCCAAGGCCCTGCTGGGCGTGGGCCACTGGATGGTATCTTCCCATCCATGGTTGCACAGTTCCATGGAAAAAGCAGTTTCCCAGGCTGGGTAGCACACTCACTCACCACCTCCATTGGCCAGGGGCGGGGGGGGGTGGCTCCTCTGCCCCACGTGGCTCTCAGGTGGGCCCCCATACCATACTGCTCTGCACTCATCTCCATGGGTCAAGCCAGCTGCCTAGTCAGTCCTAATGACAGAATCTGGATATCTTAGTTGCCGGTGCAAGATTTACAGCCGTTTTGGATCGTTTTGGCAGGAGCCTCCCATTGATGCTGCTTCTAGTCAGCTATCTGGGCCCTGCCCCCTCTTTTTCTGTTTATTGGATGAATTGACCTATTCTGAAACTCACAAAATACGCATGCCTCTTAGGAGTTGTATTATGTAATTTTGCCTTTGATTAGTTAACCAGCAGGCAGCATGTACTCTTTATTAGAAATGTTTGTATGTTAAACTATTTTGTAGCTACAGCTCAAGGTAACTTGTTAACTTGTTAGGGTATCAGTAAAACGTAATAATTCCCTGAAGCCAATTATCCTGTCCAGATATTTGGTCAGGATATTTGCTTACTCATCAATAAGCTAAGCTTCAATTTTCAAAAGGAAAAAGAAAAGCGTGGAATAAAATGATATTTACAAAATGTAGATGGCTCTAAGGAGGAATGTATGGTAATTATTATTGTTCTGAAATGTTCTTTGAAATTATCTGAGTTTTAGAGAAAGAAATTCAAATTGTAGAGCATAGAGATTGGTGAACTGTATAAGGCAATGAATGTCTTTTTCTAAAAGTAAGTGCTGCTTTACTAACAACAATAAAAATGTTGATGTATTCACTAGAAGAATCGATTAGTGCCTGTAAATGAGTATATTTCTACTATTTCTATTATGCTCTAGGAATAAAACTTAAATTTATTATTACAGTAAAATCCCATTAGGAAGCACCTTGCCATAACATTGGATTTAGATTATTTTTAGAGAAATAAAATGTTCTCCACAGTGGGACATTTGGGACATCTCTTTCTATAGCACGTATTTCTTACAATGTTATAATGGTGCTAGTCTATAACTGTGGACACATAGCAAAATATGACTTTCCCTTTTTAAGTTTCCAATACACAGTGAGTAATATACACTTTTATCTTGCCCAGCATCTCCTTAAGAAACCATCTTTTTCTTTCCCATTTTTAGTTCTATGGGTTTGAATGGAACTAACTATATTTCAGAAGGAAGCCTATGTCATTGGAATCTTTTGATTCAACATATTTTATTTTCACATACAAATAATCTTGTCAGTTGAGTAAAAGTTGGCCCCTTTATGAAAGTTATGAAAGAAGCATCAAAGTGTGCAATACAGAGCAATGTTGCTTTTTTTGACTGAAAAACTACAGGATTACTACTCCTCCGTATAGAAGGGAGAAAATAAACAACTAAATTGTATAATAATGAATGTTAGCCTAAACTGTTCGTCTCATGTATATATGAGTTAATTTCCTTAACTGTGCATAGAACAGTATAGTGGTCAAGATCAAAGAGCTGGGTAATTACCTAAGACTCATCCTATTCATATAACAGTGTTGTAAATACTATTGGACAAATCAAGTTATGATGAGAATTTCACCAAAAAGTATGATGTAGAACAAAGGAGAAACTGGAAATAATTTTTGGTACTGCAAGGATTGATGGAATATAAGTTTTTAATTATAAGACATGCACTAAAATTGAGGTTTGGGGGCAATAAAATGTGGTTGTAGCATTACAGTATAATGAAATATGACTGGCTAAAATTAAGATGCCATAGGTATCCAGCCTGGAGACTCTACATACACCAAGTAATTAGCAATTTCTTTCATCTCTCAATGATTAATAATTCCTTTAAACACTATATTTTTTTCACAGCAAACGTAGTTTGGTCAGACAATTTAGGAAATTCACAAGTTCTGTTCATCTAGACTCCCAGCAGCTGCTTAATGTTCCTGGCAGTTTGTCTCTCCCTCTTGATAGTAGGGGATAATTGAAGAGTACTCACCACTTATGTAGCATATTGAGATCCTCTTGTTAAATTATATAGATCTATGGTTTTAAGATATGCCCATGCACACAATATTATCATTGTCAATTTAATGGCTTTTATAGTATCACAAAATGTATTTTCATGACCACTTTAAGAGATTTATAATGTTTATTTTCATTTGAAAACTTCTGTCTGAGAATTAGTATGAATGGTGTAGAGAAGCCAAGGGGCTGTTAGGCTTTATAAGGACAGTGCTATAAATTGTAATTTCTAGTTTAAATATGTATTTCTTCAAGTGAAATATAACCCTCTATTTACAACCAACTTCCATCTGTGAAATATGGTCTTTCTATAAGCAGAGACTGAGGTTTTTCAACACCTGTAAGGAATGTATGTAAAATATATTAAATGAAACTCACAAGGGAAATAGCATGAGTTCCAAAAGCAAATGAAGTGGTTTTTCAAGCAGTACATTTGGAAGAATAATATATCTTTTATTATTTCATCTTACTGTGAGTCTAGTGATAGAGAACAGTGGAGAGGTGGTTGATAAATGGAGAAGGTTGAGGAATTGAAATAAATTACCTGATTAATTATTACGTAAAAATATTTAATAAAAATAATATTTTAGAAATTCTCTTGGTAAATTAATTGTTCTCAGCCAGTGATCAGAACTTTAAAAAGAGGTAATCCCCTTTAGCATTTAATAACAAGATTTCAAAAACACAACTACACTGGAAAAGCTACATCCTTTTACATGGTAAATTTAAGTTTTCATCTGAGATTGGATGATGGAAATTGTACATGTTGCTCTTGCCCAATATGTCAATAGATGCCTTTCAGATACTAGATATTAATCTGGCCTCTCTGTTATGTTAACCCTCATTACATTTTTACCTACAAATTTATAAAATAACATTTATTCACTACTTTGTCTAGCATATTCTGCAAAGACTTATTATAAAAAAGTAACACGACATTTATAATTTTAGAAAAAATACAACTGAGATTGAAGAGATTGGTTTCCTACCTACATATTTTCATTTTAAAGCTAGTAAAGTTTTAATTGTATAACTTTATAAATAATGCATCTGGAAAAAATATTGCAAATTATTTTTTATAAATAGTAAACTAGTTGGTTATGATCAGTTTCTTAAATTTGATATACAGTTGTTATTGAAATATTTCCTTATGTTTCTGTGAATGTGTCAAAGCACATGTTCTGTCACATGAACATTTGCTTTTGGAGTCTTTGTATATGTTTGTTACTACTGTTTAGAAGATTACCTGATTTCTCTTCTTCCTAATCTCTTCTTATTTCTCCAAGTAACCTCAAGAACTTTCAGGAAAGATGATAGAAGGAAAATAGCACTCAAAATCACCATCTCAGGGACTCACTGAATATTCCAAAGCGGGGAAAAATAGCAAAGAACCTTCTCTAGTATCAAAATTAGAACATGGTAAAACTCAGTGCTGCATACAAGAATTTCTTCCAGACTTAGAAATGGTGTCATATTGAAATAATTTTTCAGTTGCCAACACATACTTCTCATCTTTGTAAGAGCATTTCAGTGTTATGTAAAATGTTAATGGAAAATCCCTTTAAAACCTCTACCTGGAAACCATCATTCTCAGCAAACTGACAGAGGAGCAGAAGATCAAACACCGCATGTTCTCACTCATAGGCGGGTGTTGAAC
>NW_016107382.1:433496-440472 GCF_001604975.1 Cebus imitator | reverse complement strand
GGGGAGGGATAGCAGGGGGAGAAATGCCAGATGTAGGTGATGGGGAGGAAGGCAGCAAATCACACTGCCACATGTGTTCCTATGCAACAATTTTTCATGTTCTTCGCATGTACCCCAAAACCTAAAATGCAATAAAATAAATAAATGGGGAAAAAAAAAACCTCTAAAATGTGTTGGCAAACATTTTGATGATACACTGGTTAGTGGTCAAGGTATTTTATGGGCAGCTCTGCATCCTCCAATAGAAGCCACTTTTGCCTCAATGAAAGATCATCATTCTGATACTGCAGGAAATGGAAGTTACAACAAATGAGTCATAACTATGGGTAGCTGGTCCTACTGGCTTCTCAATAAGGGTTTGAAATAATTCAAGAATCTGTAAGTGCTATTCTAAATCAAAGTTGAGAGTATTCTAACCTAGCACAGTGAGGTCGAGTGTATAATTTGTAACACAGAAAATACAAGCAATCCTACTATAAGATATATTTTATCCCTAAGATGCAACTTTCTTTTAGAAAAGTAGAAGAAAAATTATGTCAGACAAAACAATAGCACTTGCAAGTGATGGGGATTACCCCTGAATTTTTTTTTTTTTTTTCCGCTCTCATAGCACAAAAAAGTCTCTGTAGGAAAGATCCTAAATCAGAAACTAAACCTCAGCTAAATGAGAAAATTTGAATTTCTCCCAAATGGGTAGCAAAATAAATAAGAAAATTGACAATACATGGACACTTACCTAAAGTAGAGGCCAAGTTAAACAGAAAATGAATTAACAAATTTTTTAAATTACATATAAAAAATAAAGTTTTAAATTTTATATCCCCTGAAATATATATTTTACATAGACATTTCACCATTATAGTCTCAGAAATGGGTTGGAGTAAAGGTGATTGGAACATTCTTCTGCCAAGTATAGATAGAGAAAAACTGAAATCTCCTTAGAAAGGTTCTTGCCTTTATTACAGGTCTGGAGCAGGGTTGCACCTGTCAGGTGATAGTTTAGAAATAGATAAGAGGGAGATATGTACTCAAGTGTCTCTAAGCTAACTATGTCCCTACATCACATGTAAATTCTTCAGCTACATAGTGTGTACAATAACATGGTGAATTAGAAAAGTTTTGGCAACAGACAGCCGGTCTGCAAAAAGCCACCCTGGCTGAGGATGAGATACAGCAAATTGTTTGATGAACATCCTTAGCTGCAGATTGTGTGGAGGATGGGTGAGACTCAGAGTTTCTTGCCAGGCTAAAAGTGCCAAATTGGAGGATGTATCTGAGTGGGGGAGTTGGAAGCATGAGTACCCGTCTCTACACTGGTTGTAGAACAATCCCAAGTTTTACCAGCTGACATTCAGTAGCATATTATAGTAACTTAAGCAAGTACCATATGCATAAAAAAATCACTCCACTAAAGCAGTGAGAATTCAGAAGTTGCAGGATTAGCTGTTGTCTGAACAAGCAAAGGAAAGAGGCTGTTAGCCAGATTCCAGAAGATAATCCTGACATGATTTGCTTGTGTCCCTACCCAAATCTCGCCTTGAATTGTAATAATTGTCACATATCAAGGGTGGGTTCAGGTGGAGATAATTGAATTATGGGGGTGGCTTCCCTCATAGTGTTCTCCTGGTAGTGAATAAGTTTCATGTATCTGATGCTTTCATAAATGGGAGTTCCCCTGTACAAGATCTCTTGCCTGCCACCATGTAAGATGTGTCTTTACTTCTCCTTTGCTTTCCCCTATGATTCTGAGGCCTCCCCAGCCACGTATAACTATGAGTCCATTAAACCTCTTTCTTTTAGAAGTTACCCAGCCTTGGATATGTCTTTATTATCAGCATGAGAACAGAGTAATACAATCAATTGCTGAGGCCCACTGATACAGATTGAAGGATCAAGGTGACACAGCAGGGAGGGCTCAGGAAAATAAAAATCTTCGGTTTCACTGTTCTCTTTTAACTTTTCCTTGGCTCTCTGTTGGAAACCCAGATAGGAAGTGGAGATCTGGTGAGTCATTTTATATAATTCATACAAGTAAGTCTCCAAGACTGAGGGCTGTGTGAGCAAAAGAGGGATTGGGTGACAGGGGGTTACATGTGAGAATTTATGTTTCTTTTTAACTTCTGGTTTTGTTTTATACTATCATCAGCAGAAATATAAGCTCTGAGCTAGTCAAAATTCTTATGGGAAAAAACAATACTCCTATTTAAATGACAAGATACAGAATATATAATTTTAATACTTGTTATCCTAGGTTTGGAAAGATCTTGGGACAAAAAGAGAGAAAATCAGGCAAAGAGAGTGTCCTCCACTGAATGTGTTTGATGCTAGTTATATTCCTAGACTCCTTTAGCCTGTGAAAGATTAAACTGTGTAGCCAGATGGATGGATGGATGGATGGTTGGATGGATAGATGGATGGATGGATAGATAGATAGATATGCAGATCAATTACATATTATATAGTTCTGTGGTTAAAGTCACGGGAGAGCTTCAACATCATTCAGATAAGAAGTGGAGAGTTTGGTCCTGTAAGCATGTCATTTGGTCAGATCTGGAAATACTTGATTTCACTTAAAAGTGAGTAAATAACAAAAGGCAGCATAGAACCTATGAAAAAGTTGAATAAATAAAATAGTAATTATACTGTATAAACCATATAGAAAGATAAATGATGAAATAACAATATATTTCATTCACAGGAAAAAGGGTGTATTTTTGACATCATCTTAATTTTTAAGGAAATGAAAGTGATGAAAGAGAAGATGAGAAAGCCAGATACTGAAATAGGAGAAGTTATGAAAATAAGCTGAAAACTTAGATCTTTAAAGGAGTGAAAGTGTTAGAAATTGGCAAAAACAAAATTTACTGTAGAGCAAAATAAGGAAGTTTTAAAATAAATGGAAAAATTACTGATGAAATAATTTGCACAGTTATTAAATACCTGCTATGTTCTTGTCATTATATTAGCTAATGGAAAGAAAGAGAGAGAGATAAAAGAGGGAGGTGGGGAGGAAGGAAGAAAGAGTAATTGAAGAAATTCCTATTGTCATAGCGCCTTCATTCTTAGCGAAATTGTATTTCAAAGCATTTGAGAATACACGAAATGACTATAAATTATGATATACTACCAAATGAGAAATTGAAGGAATAAGGTGGAGAAAAGGAGGGGCCCTCATTTGGTGGGATTGCCAGCAAAGTTCTTTCTGCAAAGAAGACATTTAGCTGAGCCTAAAATATGAACTCAAACCCACATACATGCAAAATATAGGTAAGGAGACAATGTGGAGAAATATTCTGAAGAAATATACTGGGGCATAAAGGAAGCCAAAAATATATTAAGTGCCATTTATAAACTGAATAAAATATGCCAGGTGCTATGGCAAACATTCAAATATATTTATAAACTAAATTTCAATATGTATTTTCTTTTACTACAACTCTATAAAGTGTGAATTGAAGTATATGCAGATACTCTTGTGAGACATTAAGTGATTTGTCCAAGGCAGTTCAGTTGTTTTAAAAGCAGGTCAGCTTGACCTCAAAGCCCACGGAGAACAGATTCTGAAAAGTATATTTTTGGCTAATTGTTATATCTGAACAAAATAATACAATTAATCAAACATAAGATTCTGTCAAAAATAGAATAAAAAGACAAAACTAAGCAAAGGCTTTATTTGAAATAACAAAGCCATCACCATGCATCAGATAAAATTAATGAAAAGCATAAAACACAGACATGGCCTAGATAAATTATAATTCTCAACAATGAAGAAAGAAAGAGTGATTCAAATAATGTTTATAATTCAGAGAAAAACAATTATGCTTAATCATAGAGATCCTTCCAGTCATCACCCTCCTCCAAGATACTTTGATATCTTCTACATCTGTAGGGCATGAAGTCATAAGTCATGTGCCCTGGTGGAATGTGAGATTTGTTTATTACTTGTTGACTTTTAGTTTATGTTCAATAATTGTCTATGCCTGTGAAAATTTGATTCAAAATATGCAATGTCCAAGTATTTTTTAATTCTTAGTGAATTAAAAATTTTTAATATGAAACAAAATGAAATTATAGAAAATTAGTTAGAAACTCACGTTTTCAATATTGAAGATCTCTGCAATTATAGCACTAAAAGATAAAATTATAAAGGAAATAATATATTTGTGAAGAGAATATTTTAAACTTATTTTCTGTAACAGACCACATAAGCATTATTGAAAGAAAAGTTTTTATCTGAGAATATTTATCTGCCAAATATTTATGAGACTATAGTTAAACATTTTATCAATAAGAATTCTTTTTTGAAATTTTGATAACTTTAGATTCAAGAGCACATGTGCAGGTTTGTTACAGGAGTATATTGTGTGATGCTGAGATTTTGGCTTCTATTGTTGAACCTAGTACCCAATACGGTTTTTCAGCCATTGCCCTCTTCCCTCCCTCCCTACTGTTGAAATTCCGGTATCTATTGATCCTACTTTTATATCCATAACTATCCAGAGTTTAGCTCTCTTTCATAAGAGAGAACATGTGATATTTGATTTTCTGTGTCTTCCTTAATTCATTTTGGGTAATGGTTTCCATCTCCATTCATGTGGCTGAAAATGACATGATTTTATTATTTGTATGGCTAAATCGTATTCTATAGTGTATATGTACCAATCTTCTTTATCCACTTAACTCTTAATGGGAACCTAGGTTGCTCCCATGCCTTTGCTATTGTGAATAGTGCTGCAATAAACATATGAGAGTAGGTAACGGGAGAATGATTAATTTTCTTTTAGTACATACCTAGTAATGGGAATCCTGAGTTGAATGGTATTTCTATTTTTAGTTTTTTTGAAAAACTTCTAAACTGCCTTCCACAAGGACTGAACTAATGAATATTTCCACCAACAGTGACAAAGCATTCACTTTCTCTGCAGCCTTGCCAATTTCTGTTGTTTTTGAGTTTAATAGCATCCATTCTCGTCGGTGTGAGATGGCATTGCATTGTAATTTTGCTTTGTACTTCTCTGATGATTAGTGATGTCACACTTTTTCATGTTTGTTAGCCACTTGTATGTCTTTTTTTTTTTTTAGAAGAGTCTGTTCATGTCCTTTGCCTGTTTTTTAAGGGATTGTTTGGTTTTTGCTTCTTCAACTGTTCACATTTCTTATAGATTCTGGATATTAGTCCTGTGTTGGATACATAGTATTAAAATTAATTTCTCCCATTCTATAGGTTGTTGGTTTGTCCTGATGATTGGTTCTTTTGCTGTTAAGAAGCTCTTTAGTTTACTTAGGTCCTAAGTGTTTATTTCTGTTTTCATTACAATTGCTTTGGGGGACTTTATTGTAAATTATTTGATGAAGCCAATGCCCAAAAGAATATTTCCTAGGTTTTGTTCTAAGAGTTTTAATAGTTTGATGCTTTACATTTAAGAATTTAATCTATTTTGAGATAATTTTGAATATGGTGAGAATTAGGTGTCCAGTTTTATTCTTCTGCATATGGTTAGCCAGTTTTCCTAGCACTATTTATTGAAGAGGGAGCTTTTTTCCATTGCTTGTTTTTGTTGACTTTGTCAAAGATCAGTTGGTTGTAGGTGCATAGATTTATTTCTGAGATCTTTATTCTGTACCATAGGTAAATATGTCTATTTTTCTACTAGTATCATGATATTTTGGTTTCTGTAAACCTCTAGGGGCAATGACTAGGGGCAATGCGATGCCTCTGGCTTTGTTCTTTTTGCTTAGGATCACTTTGCCTATTCAGGCTTTCTTTTTTTTTCCCATTTTGTTTCATGTGAATTTTAGGAATTTTTTTTAATTCTGTGAAAATTGCATTGGGCAGTATGGACATTTTAAAGGTATTTATTCTTCCAACCCATGAGCATGGAATGTTTTTCCATTTGTTTGTGCCATCTGTTATTTCTTTCAGCAGTGTTTTCAAGTTCTCATTGAAGAGAACATTCACCTCTTTGGTTATATGCATTCCTAGGTATTTTAGTTTGTTTATGTGGCTATTATAAATGGGATTCCATTCTTTACCTGGCTGTTGGGTTGACTGCTATTTTTATATAGCAGTGTTGCTGACTTTTGTCCATTGGTTTTGTATCCTGAAGTTTTACTGAAGTTATTTATGGAGGCTTTTGATGAAACTGTCAGTAATTTTTAGTCATAGAATCATACTGTCAGCAGAGGGAGATAGTTTGACTTCTGCTTTTCCTATTTGAATGCCTTTTACTTCTTTCTCTTGGCTGATTTTTCTGGCTAGAACTTCTCTAATACTATATTGGATGAGAGTGTTAAATGGTGAGTGGTAAATCGTGAAAGTTGTATATGGACATCCTTGCCTTGTTTCAGTTCTTAGGAATGCTTCCAGCATTTGCACATTCAGTATAATGCTGGCTGTGGGTTTATCATAAATTACTCCTATTATTTTGAGGTATGTTCGTTTGACACCTAGTTTTTTGAGGTCTTTTGTAATGAAAAAATGTTAGGTTTTATCAAATCCTTTTTCTGTGTCTATTGAGATGATTATGTTTTATTAATTATTTGATGAATCACATTTATTGATTTGTGCATGCTGAACCAACCTTGCATCCCATGAATAAAGCCTACTTGATCATGGTGAATTAACTTTTTGATGTGCTGCCTGATACAGTTTGTTAGAATTTTGTTGAGAATTTTTCCGTCTTTGGCCATTAGAGATATTGGCCTGAAGTGGTTTATTGTTTGTTTTTGTTAACTACGTCTTTGCTAGGTTTTGGTATTAGGATGATGAGTGTTAAATGGTTCATAGAATAAGTTAGAGAGAAATTCCTTCCCTTGACTTTTTATAACAGTTTCAGTAGCATTGGTAGCAGCCTTTCTTTGTACATCTGGTAGGATTCGGCAGTGGATCCACATGGTCTATTTTTGGTTAGTAGGTTTTCTCTTTTCTTCCTTCCCTTCCTTCCTTCTTTCCCTTCCTTCCCTTCCTTTCCTCCCT
>NW_016107382.1:419544-433355 GCF_001604975.1 Cebus imitator | reverse complement strand
CCTCCCTCCTCCTTATCCTTTCTTCTTCTATTATTTTTTTCTTTTGGATAGTGTCTTACTGTGTCACCCAGGCGGGAGTGCAGTGGCATGATCTTGGCTCACTGCAACCTCTGCCTCCTGGATTCAACCAATACTTCTGCCTCAGCCTCCTGAGTAGCTGGGATTACAGGAACATGTCACCATGCCCAGCTAACTTTTGTATTTTTAGTAAAGGCAGGGTTTCACCATGTTGAGGTTCGTCTCAAATTCCTGACCTCATGACCACCTGCCTCAGCTTTCCAAACTGCTGGGATTACAGTGTGCCTGGAGGGCTGGTAGGTTTTCTACTACTGATTCAATTTCAGAATTTGTTATTCTTCTATTCAGGCTTTCAGTTTGTCCTGATTCAAACTTGAGAGGTTGTGTGTCTCCCAGAATTTATCTACTTGCTTTAGATTTTATAGTTTATGTGCATGGACTTGCTCATAATAAGATCTAAGGATCTTTTGTATTCCTGTGGGATCACTTGTCATGTCTCCTTTGTCATTTTTTACTTTGCTTATTTGAATGTTTTCTCTTATTTTCTTTGTTAATCTCTCCAGTGGTCTATCAATCTTGTTACTCTTTCAAAGCACCAACTTTTAGCTTCATTGATCCGTTGGATGGTTTTATGGGATCTCAATTTTGTTTACTTCCACTCTGCTTTTAGTTATTCTTTTCTTCTGCTAGTTTTGAGATTCATTTGTTGCTGTTTTTTCTTAGTTCTTTAAGTGTGATATTACATTAATGTGAGAACTTTCTATTGTCTTAATGTAGTTATTTAGCACTATAAAATTTCCTCTTAACACTGATTTTGCTGCATCCCAGAGGTTTAAGAATGTAGTGGCTTTATTTTCATTTGTTTAAAATAATTTTTTGATTTCTGCCTTAAGTGGTTGTTTACCCAAAAGTCATTTAGGAGCAAGTTGTTTATTTTCCACGTAATTGTGTGGTTTGGTGTTAATTTCCATTTTTCTTCCACTGTGGTCTGAGAATATACTTGTTATGATTTCAGTTTTTTAAAATTTATTGAGACTTGCTATATGACCAAGAACGTGATCAATATTAGAGTATGTTTCATGTGCAGATAAAAAGAACATGTATTCCGTGGTTCTTGGGTGGAATGTTCTATAGAAGTCTGTTATGTCCAAATGGTCAAATGTCAAATGTAAGTCCAGAATTTATTTCTTGTTAGTTTTTTTTTCTTTCATTCATGATCTGTCTAATGCTATAAGTCGGGTGTTGAAATCCCTCTCCATTACAGTATTGTGTGGCTTTCTAAGTCTTTTCCTATGTCTAGAAGTAATTGTTTTATGAATCTGGGTGCTCCAATGTCAGTGGGATAATGTAAATTTAGGATAGTTAAATCTTGTTGAATTAAACCCTTTATTACTGTGTAATGCCCTTCTTTGTCCATTTTTACTGTTGTTGGCTTAGAGTCTACCTTGTCTCACACAAGAATAGTGACTCCTTCTCTTTTTTCTTTACCATTTGCATGATAAATCTTTCTCTATCCCTTTGCTTTGAGACAAAAATGTCATTACATGTTAGATGATTTTCTTTTTTAAGAAAGCAGAAGGATGGACCTGGGTCTTGTGTGTTTGTGTGTGTGTGTGTGTATGTGTGTGTTTATGAGATGGAGTCTTGCTCTTGTTGCCCAGGCTGGAGTGAAATGGCATGATCTCGGCTCACTGCAACCTCCACCTTCCGGGTTCAAGCAATTCTCCTGCCTCAGCCTCCCAAGTAGCTAGGATACAGGCACCCACCACTATGTCCAGCTAATTTTTACATTTTTAGTAGAGATGGGGTTTCATCATATTGGCCAGACTGATCTCAAACTCCTGACCTCTGGTGATCTGCCCACCTTGGCCTCCCAAAGGGGTCTTGTTTTTTAATCCAGTTTACCACTCTGTGTCTTTTATATGTAGGGCTTTGATCATTTACATTCAAGGTTAATATTGATATTTATGGTTTTGTTACTGTCACAGTGTTGTTACCTGGTCCCTTTTTATACTTGATTTTATAGCTGCATTATAGGGTCTGTAGTCTATGTGCTTATGTGTATTTTTGTGGTAGCAAGTATTATTTTTTAATTCTATGTCTAGAACTCTCTTAAGCATCTCTTGTAAGGCTGAGTTAGTGGTAAAGAATTTCCTTCGCACTTGCTTATTGGGGAAAGATTTAATTTCTCCTTCACTTATGAAGCTTACTTCAGCAGATCATAAAATTTTTTGTTGAAATTTATTTTCTTTAATGATGCTAAGAATAGATCCCCTGTCCCTTCTGATTTATAAGGTTTCTGCTAAAAAGCCCACTGTTGGTCCGATGGAATTCTCTAATGGGTGATATGACCATTTTTTCTAGCTTCCTTTAAGATTTTTTGTTTTGCATTGACCTTGGAAAGTCTGATGACTACATGTCCTGGGTATTATCTTGTATAGTACTTGCAGGACATCTTTCAGTTTTTTGAATCAGTATGTCTAGTTAGCCATCTTGCCAAAACTCTCCCCAGAACTCTTCAATAGTACATTAAAAGTAATTGCATATTTATTTGCTAAATATGCAATTTACAGAGAAATACATATATATTCTAAATACTGGTAAATAAACAAAAGTACCACAACTAATAAAAAAATACACAATGACAAGAAAATTTATTACTTGTACTATATTAACAAATATTATAATGAATTATGTTTAAAACCAATATTGATTATTTTTTTAAACAGTATTTTTAAAATCATGATTTCAGTATTTTTAAAATAACAATTTTAGTACTTCTAAAATTAGGTTTAAAAATCACGTTTAAATTGTCAAGGATGTGAAAAAATACATACTGTCAATCAGTGTGGGAAGGAATATAAATTATTTTACCTTTTCAGAGTCTTGAAGCCATTTCTATTACATAAATATTTTGAAAACATACATAAACATGCACACACACACACACACACACACACACACACAAACACACACACACACGTTTGTTTATAAAGATTTTAGCCTTTGAGCAAAATCACCCTATAAAATTTTAGCTATATTGCTAGATGGGTACAAAATTATCTTTAATTATGTTTTTAAATGTAGGTTTTGTAATTCAAGTTTGGTGAGGCAAACACTTCAGGAAAAGACTGCTATTGAATAGAAAGTTTGTTATTCAGATTTGCAAGAGGAGAGGGCATGCCACATCACATAGAGCTACAAGGAAAGCACCAGGATTGGTCTGGTAGAAGAAGAGGTAAGGGGAATATGTAGAATGGAAGATTCAATGTTGTTAATACATCAACTCTTTCCAATTTAATACATTCAACACTATCTCATTCAACATCCGAGCAAGCTATTTCCTTAATATTGACAAATATAATCTAAAATTCATATGGAAAAACAAAAGATCAAGAATACCTAAGAAAACACTGAAGAAGAACAAAGATGAGGTCTAATATTACCCAATTTCAAGATTTACTATAAAGCTGTAGTAATTAATACGGTGTGATATTCTTGAAAAATGACGCAGACATGTAGATTGATAGAATAGAGAGTCCAAAGACCCAAATGTATTAAATCAAATGATTTATTTAAATCAAAGGTAAAACTGTCACAGGGTAGGGTAGCCTAAGGAGATATGACAAATAGTGCAATGCTATGTCTGGATAGGATCCGGAAACAGAAAAAAAAAAAAAAGGAAACAGATACAAACTAAGAATATCTTGATAAAATATTGACTTTAATCAAAATGTACCATTATCATTCATTAATTCTAACAAATGTATCATAATAATGTAAGATGTTAATAATAGGACGACCTCGGTATGTGATTATGTACACATTTTTTTGTAACTTATAAAAGAAAAATTGATAAGTTGTAAAATATATTGAAAATAATTATTTTAAAAATATATTGAAAATAACTGCATTAATTTTAACATAAAAGGTTTATTGAAAAATATATAATTATAAAAAATTAGCATTCTTTATTAAAAAATAAAATAATTTCATATGATACTTTACAATCTTTGGATACATAAAATGACCTAACTGTACAGAAAAGGTTCTGTCATAACAGATTCACCTTTTAAACTCATTTGACTTTAATTTGTTTTCTCAGTGCCATAAGTTACTGTGAACAAAGAATATTTTGATGATTATCTTTATATTTGCTATCAATCTTTCAGTTTTGGGCTCCACAAAAGCAGCCACAACATGTAATCATTTCTTTAAATATTTTGTTTACCATCAGCATGACTAATAAAGCATGGCAAGAGATGTGTGACTTTGTTCTTTTTTGAATACTCTTTTAATTGAACACATTAGGAAATCCCCTAGATATTCAAGAAACCAAGGATTAGCCAATTTACTAGATTTGTTACTTTCTATTTTCTATAGGTATTTTCTCTGAATGTTTATTAAGCTTTAGCGCCTAACTGATTTTACTGATTGTACTACATGTTACTAAGTAATCACAACCTGATTATATTTTGTATCTTTACTTTAAAAAATAGAAAGTAAAAAAAGACAATTATAAATAAAAGTCGGTTAGATCTTTAACACTATCAAACTCTCTGTACTATAAAGAACGAAATAGATTTGACTTTAAGAATGTGTGACAGTTAAGTATGCAGCAAACTAATTTATCTTTTTAAATAAAAACATTAATTCAAAATTAGTTCAATTGTGAATGTAGAAGCCAGGGACAAGTAGGGCACCCTAAAATTATAAAGGTGAATAGGATTGGTAATGAATAGATTTTATACAATGCCTATTAAAATGTAGTTCTTTCATTTCCTCTGGGTTAATCAGTAACGATGTGATTTGAACATACTGATGCCAGTAAGAGGGATGATATGCATAGTTAATGAATCCAAAATTGCTGATTTTTTTCTTTAAAATGTTTTCATTTGAATAGCTTTAGCAATACAAGTGGTTTTCATTACATGGATGAATTGTATAGTGGTGATGTCTGGGCTTTTAGTGTACCTATTGCTCAAATAGCATATGTTGTACCCAAGAGGTGATTTTTCTTTTTTTTAAGATTTATTTTTCCCTCAACTTTTATTTTAAGTTCTGGGATACCTATGTAGGATGTGTAGGTTTATTACCTAGGTAAATGTGTGCCATGGTGATTTGGTGCACAGATTATCCTATCACCTATCTATTAAAGCCAGCATCCATTAGTTATTATTTCTGATATTCCCCAACAGTCCACATGTGTCCATGTGTTCTTGTCGTTTAGCTTCCACTTGTAAGTGACAACATGGGTATTTGATTTTCTGTTCCTGCATTAGTTTGCTGAGGATAATACCTCCCAGCTCCATCTATGTCCCTTCAAAGGACATGATCTCATTTCCTTTTATGGCAGTACAATATTCTGTGGTATATATATACCACATTTTTTAATATTCAATCTATCCTTGATGAGCATTTGGATTGATTCCATGTCTTTGTTATTGTGAATGGTGCTGGAATAAACATATGCATGCATATATCTTTGTAATAGAATGATTTACATTCCTTTGGGTACATACCCAGTAATGGGATTGCTGGGTCAAATGGTATTTCTGCCTCTAGATCTTTGAGGAATTGGTACACTGTCTTCCACAATGGTTGAACTACTTTACACTCCCACCAACAGTGTAAAAATGTCCCTGTTTCTCTGCAACTTCACCAGTGTCTGTTGTTTTTGGATTTTTTTAATAGTTGGCCTTCTGACTGGCATGAGATAGTATCTCATTGTGATTTTGATTTGCATTTCTCTAATGATCAGTGATGTTGAACTTTTTTTCATATATTTGTTGGCCACATGTATGTCTTCTTTTGGGAAGTTTCTGTTCATGCCCTTTGCACACTTTTAATGTTTTTTTTTTTTTCTTGTAACTTTAAGTTCCTTGTAGACTAGGTATTACATCTTTGTCAGATGGATACATAGCAAAAAGTTTTCCATTATGTAGGCTTTCACTTGCTCTGAAAATAGTTTCTTTTGCTGTGCAGAAGTTCTTTAGTTTACTTAGATTCCATTTGTCAAGTTTTGCTTTTGTTGCAATTGCTTTTGAGGTTTTCATCATGAAATTTTTGCCCATGCCTATGACTTAAAACATATTGCCTAGATCTTCTTCTAGGGTTTTTATAGTTTTGGGTTTTACATTTAAGTCTTTATTCCATGTTGAGTTAATGTTTGTATAAGATGTAAGGAGGGGATCCTGTTTCAATTTTCTGCATATGGCAAGACAATTCTCCCAGCACCATTTATTAAATAGGGAGTCATTTCACCATTGCTTCTTTTTGTCAGGTTTGTCAAAGATAAGATTGTTGTAGGTGTGTTGCCTTATTTCTGAGTTCTCTATTCTGTTCCATTGGTCTGTGTGTCTGTTTGTATACCAGTACCATGCTGTTTTGGTTCCTGTAGCCTTGTAGTATAGTTTAAAGTTAGATAGTATAGTTTGAAGTTAGGTAGCATGATGCCTCTGACTTTGTTCTATTTGCTTAAGATTTTCTTGACTTTTTGAGGTCTTTTTTGGTTTCATATGAATTTTTAAATAGTTTTTTCTAATTTTGTGAGGAATGTCAATGGTCATTTAATGGGAATAGCATTGACTCTATAAGTTACTTTTGGCAATATGGCCTTTTTCATAATATTGATTCTTAGTGAGTATAGACTGTTTTTCCATTTGTGTCCTTTCTGATTTCTTTGAGCAGTGGTTTCTAGTTCACCTTGAAGAGGTCCTTCATTTCTCTTGTTAGCTATATTCCTATGTATTTTATTCTCTTTGTAGCAGTTGTGAATGGGAGTTCATTCATGATTTGGCCGTTTGCCTGATGTAGATATATAGAAATGATAGTGATTTTTACACATTGATTTTGTATCCTGAGACATTGCTCAAGTTGTTTATCAGCCTAGGATGCTTTTGGGCTGAGACAATGAAGTTTTCTAGGTACAGAATTATGCCAATTGCAAATAAAGATAATTTGACTTTCTCTCTTCCTGTTTAAATACCTTTTGTTTCTTTCTCATACCTTATTGCCCTGGCCAGAAGTTTCAATACTATGTTGAATATGAGTGGTAAGAGAGGGCATCCTTGCCTTGTGCTGGTTTTCAAGGGGAATGTTTCTAGCTTTTGCCCATTCAGTATTGTATTGGTTGTGGGTTTTCATATATGGCTCTTATTATCTTGAGACATTTTCCTTCAATATCTAGTTTATTGTGAGTTTTTAACATGAAGGGCTGTTGAATTTTATTGAAGGCCTTTTCTGCATTTATTGCAATAATCGTGTGTTTTTTTATCTTTAGTTCTGTTTATGTGTTGAATTAAAATTTTCAATTTGTGTATGTTGAACCAACCTTGCATCCTAAGGATGAATTTAAACTTGATCATGGTGAAAAAGCTTTTTGATGTGCTGCTGGATTTGGTTTGGCAGTATTTTATTGAGGATTTTTGGATTGATGTTCATGAGGAATATTTGCCTGTTTTGTTGTTGTTGCTGTTGTTATATCTCTGCCAGGTTTTTGTATCAGAATGATGCTGTCATAAAATAAGTTAGGGTGGAGTCCCTCATTTTCAACTATTTGGAATCCTTTCAGGAGAAATAGTACCAGCTCTTCTTTGCACTTCTGGTAGAATTCAGCTATAAATCCTTCTGTCCTGGAGTTTTATTGGTTGGTAGACTATTACTGCCTTAATTCATTCCAGAGACTCAGTGTCTTCCTGATTCAGTCTTGGTAGGTTGTATGTGTCCAGGAATTTATCCATTTCTTCTACATTTTCTAGTTCGTGTGCATAGAGGTGTTTATAGTATTCTCTGATGGTTGTTTGTATATCTGGTGGGTTAGTTGTGATAACCCCTTGCCATTTCTGATTTTGTTTATTTGATTCTTTTCTCTTTTCTCCTTTATTAGTCTAGCTAGTGGTCTATTTTATTAATTTTTTTTGAATTCCTGGATTCACTGATTTTTGAAGGGTTTTTTTGTGTCTCTACCTCCTTCAGTTCCACTCTGGTTTTGGTTATTTCTTGTTTTCTGCTAGCTTTGGGGTTTGTTTTCTCTTAGTTCTCTAGTTCTTTTTGTTGTGATGTTATGTTGTTCATTTGAGATCTTTCTAGCTTTTCGATGTGGACATTTAGTGCTATAAATTTCCCTCTTAACACTGCTTTAGCTGCATTCCAGAGATCATGGTATGTTGTCTCCTTGTTCACATTTGTTTCAAAGAAGTTCTTGATTTCAGTCTGAATTTCATTATTTACCCAGGAGTCATTCAGGAGCAAGTTGTTCAAATTCCATGTAGTTGTGTGGTTTTGAGTGAATTTCTTAATCTTGAGCTCTAATTCAATTACCTTGTAGTCTGAGAGATTGTTTTTTATTATTTCAGTTCTTTTGCATTTGCTGAGGAGTGTTTTACTTTCGATTATGTGATCAATTTTAGAGGAAGTGCCATGTGGCAATGTAAAGAACATATATTCTGTTGTTTTTGGATAGAAAATTCTGTAGATATGTATCAGGTCCACTTGATCCAGAACTGAGTTCAGGTCCTGAATATCTTTGTTAATTTTCTTTCTTTATGATCTGTCTAATATTGTCAGTGGGGTGTTAAAAGACTCCCACTATTATTGTGTAGAAGTCTAAGTCTCTTGGTAGGTCTCTAGCAACTTGCCTTATAAACAGGGGTGCTTCTTTAGACTAGTTAGCTCCTCTTGTTAAATTGAACCTTTTCCATTATGTAACACTCTGTTTTGTCTTTTTTGGATTCTTGTTGGTTTAAAGTCTATTTTGTCAGGATCTAGGATTAAGACCCCCACTTTTTTTCCATTTGCTTTGTAAATTTTCCTAAATATTTTTATTTTGAACCTATGTGGGTCTTTACATGTGAGATGGGTCTCTTGAAGACAGCATACTGAAGGGTCTTGGCTCTTTATCCAGCTTGCCATTTTGTGTCTTTTAATTGGGGCATTTAGCCCATTTACTTTTAAGGTTAGTATTGTTATGTGTAAATTTGATCCTGCCATAATGATGCTAGCTGGTTATTGTGCGGACTTGTTTATGCAGGTTGCTTCATAGTGTCACTGATCTGTATACTTCAGTGTGTTTTTGTAGTTGCTGGTAATGGCTTTTTGTTTCCATATTTAGTACTCCCTTCAGTAGCTCTTGCAAGGTAGTGCTGGTGGTGATGAATTCCCTTAGCATTTGCTTATCTTAAAAGGATCTTATTTCTTCTTCACTTATGAAGCTTAGTTTGGCCAGATATCAATTTCTTGATTGGAAGTTCTTTTCTTTAAGAATGCTGAATATTGGCCCCCAATCTCTTCTGGCGTGTAGGGTTTCTGCTAAGATGTCCACTGTTAGTCTGATAGGCTTCCCTTTTTAGGTTACTTGGTCTTTCTCTCTGGCTGACCTTGCCATTTTTTCTTTTATTTTCACCTTGGAGAATCAGATGATTATGTGTCTTAGGGTTGAACTTCTTGAAGAGTATCTTATGGGAATTTTCTGGATTTCCTGAATTTGAATGTTGGTCTGTCTTGCTAGGTTGAGGAAAGTCTCCTGGATGACATTCTTAAGTATGTTTCTCAACTTGGTTCTGGTCTTCCTGTGTCTTTCAGGTACCCCAATCAGTCATAAGTTTCGTTTTCTAACATAATCACATATTTCTCTGAGATTTTATTTCTTTTCATTATTTCCTCTCTATTCTTGTCTGCCAGTTTTATTTCAGAAAGATAGTCTTCAGGCTCTAAAATTTCTTTTCTCCACTTCGTCTATTCTGTATTGATACTTGTGATTGCATCTGATGTTCTTATTTTGTGATTTTAAACTCCACCAGGCTGGTTATTCTCCTCTCTAATCTGGCTATTCTAGTTATCATTTCCTGTATTGTTTTATCATGATGCTTAGCTTCTGTGCTTTGGGTTACAACATACTCCTTTAGCTCAGTGAAGTTATTTATTACCCACCTTCTGAAGCCTACTTCTGCCAATTCTGTGGTCTCTGCCTCAGCCCAGTCCTGTAACGTTGCTGGAGATGTGTTACAGTCACTTGGAAGAGAAGAGGCACTCTGGCTTTTTTATTTTTCAGTGTTTTTGCATTGATTCTTTCTCATCTTGGTGGTCTTATCTACCTTTGATCTTCGAGATTGCTGACGTTTAAATGTGGTTTTTGTCAGGGGGAGGTTGTTGATATTGTTGTTTTCTGTTTGTTTGTTTCTCTTTTAATCATCAGATCAGTGTTCCCTAGGGCTCCTGTGATTTTTCTAGGGGTCGGCTCCAGACCCTGGTTGCCATGGTTTTTCTTATACCTGGAGGTATCACCCATGAAGGCTGCAGAAAAGAAAAAAATGGCAGCCTGCTTCTTTTTCTGGGAACTTCATTCCAGGAGGGTACTGACCTGTTGCTGGCCGTATGCTCCTATAGGCAGTGCATGGAGACTCCTGTTGGGAGGCTTCACTGAGACATGAGGAACACTATCAGGGACCCACTTAGAGAAGTCGTCTGCTGCTTTTTGGTAGAGCAGCTGTATCGTGGGGGACATCTCCTCATTAAGACCACCTGGATTTTACAGAGATGGCAGGTTGGAATGTGATTATTTTTTATTGGTGGCAAAATAACTATGAAAATTAGAAAAGCTCACTTTGGATTAAAATCACATTTTTGGCTTGCTTTGTCAACTAGAGTAAATGATTGAATCTCTTTATACTTAGGGTATCTAGAGATTGAAAAATGAATTCTATTTTTATATATACAGAAAACAAGACAGGATGAGATAAGGCTCAGTTTTTTCAAGAATTATTACATGAAATTTGGTTTATTATATTTTCTATTAGAAGAGTATGTTATATGTTGTACTTTCTTTTGAAAGGAAAACAATTCACATGTTGGTAAATTCACCTAAAAATATCAAAAATGTGATGACTCAATGTAAGCTGGTGAGAAATTATAAAAATATGTTAGTAGTAGTGCACTATTTGATATCGAAGCCACATAATTTTGTAACTTTGGATTGCCAGTGGCCTAATAAGAAGCATTCATAAACTTGAATCATCCCAGCTGCAACTCACAGAATTAATATTCTTCTGCCTTTGGCTTTACTCTGTGTTATAAAAGTATAATATTTCTCACATTCCTAGCTGAGTCTCTACTGATTCTTCTTTTTAAACATCTTCATGTTTCTACCCTCCAGTGCCTATTAATATTATCACTGAAGCATTGTACTGCTGGAAAGACAGTACCATCCATAGACCTGGATAGAATGTGCCCTTATCCTGAGCCCTGCATTAGTGAGTGTCTGCTTTGGTTTTTCACTGAATGTCCTCCTCCTGATGATGTGATGGAAACAAACTCACTGGAAGTCTGTCTATCTAGTTCTAAGTTTTATAGTAGGAGATTGGGACAAAGCTAGACATTTGATGACATTTGATTAAAGGCAAATTTTTTCTTTTTGCATTTGTGTCTTACTTGCTAAACATCAAAAACAACTTTCTGCCATTTTAGAGGTGTGCTCCATAGACTATCAGGTACTTTTTGGAAGGAAGTCCTATATGTATTGAAAAGTAAAATTATTTTATAAGATTCTGCTGCCGTTGTTTGACTACTACATTATAAATTTACTGACATAAATTTTCTACTTCACAATTGGGCAGTGATAAGGTGGTACATTTTTGCTGTGCATTTGTTTGGTTTGTTGGTTTTCCAGTAATTGGACTGGTCTTGTTCATAACTCCCAACTATGGATTGGTGTGTTTAAAACAAGCAAGCAAACGACCAAATAAAAAGTTGTCCATTAACGGTATCTTTGTCTCTTCAAGTTAACAGCCTCTGGGTTTTTTCTGTATATCTGCCATAGTCTCTACATGGGGACTAGTTACCTAGAGTTATTTATGTAACTCCACAGAAACCATTGAAAGATGAAATGTAATCAGTTAGGGACATCATAATTTCTTTCTCTTCCCTGATGCAAAATGGCTGGTCAGTTTTGATCCCTTAATTTATGTTGCCAAGTTATGATTAGTTTTAGCAAACTTTTTGAGGTGATGACATTGATTACTGAAGCCTGACAGTATACAAATTTGCTTCTGAATTCAAAGGACTTTCACATCATGGCCTTTTTAACCTAAGCATTCCATGATCCCTTTTCAAAACATCTAGGAATTTCTTGATCACTTTTAACCACTTGCAAATAAGGGAAATTAGAAAAACTACCTTAGCTTATTCCTGCACAATAGTGCCCACTTAATGCTAAATGGAATTAAGTGTTGCTAAATCTGCCAGTGATGAAGGGCACTAGCCCAGTTGTATTTCCTCCAAATAAACACACAAATTTGTTGAACAACGTTCTTAAATCCCAGAGATTAAGACCTAATCCCATCTGACTCTCTTGCCAGACTACAACTTCTGTCTTCCTTCAGTACTTGAAGAGTGGCGGAAAAACCGGTTTTACTTCTTCTGATTTTAAAGGAACTTTCTACATCATGTTCTATTCCCTACTGAAATGATCTTCACCTTTTTGTTTTCTGTAGCAATATAATTGAAAATGGGGTAAGGAGGAAAAAGTTTACTGTTAAGGAAAGAAGCATTTAATTTACCACATTTACCAGTTGTGAAAACACCCAGTTTCCCTTCCTCCTTGAGGCTATAATATATATTTTCTATGTATTAAAATGTAATTGATATTATATAATCTTTGTTTAAAAGTTAATGCCACTATCTGGGCCATCTGTGGGGCTGCTCCTGTGGAATTTTTTTTCTTCTAATTATGTATCAAATTTCTCATTTTTCCATGCTTCTCACTTTTTAATTTTTTTCCTATAAAATGGTTATAACATACAAAGGAAGTTAATATTATGACTTCTAAAAATTGGCATTCCTGAACTCCTAAGCCTTCTCTTTTATGTTGCAGCTAGAATGCAGAGTTAAACCTTCAGATTTTACCATTTAGGAGCTGCCTTAATTTGATTACTTTTACCTGTTGATAGCACAAATCTCTTCTCTCACATTATAGTTGCTGAGGGACTGATCTTTTTAATCTTGTAAATATTTGAACTGGAATATAATTGGAGAGCTTTCATAGAACTTTGTATCAGAGCCTATGGATGACTCTCTCTTGAAAATCATCAAGACCTCATAAATTCTCTCTGATGATTTCCAGCCAATGCTACATATTCAGCCAAATTCAGAGAAAGGGGAAATTTGAGGTTGAATAATTTTATTTTATATTTGAAGCTTTTGTACTCTAATCTTTCTGGCTATTTCAAATTTTCACTACAATTTCTGCATACTTCACTACCTATCTGAACTACGTATAAGGAAAATAGCTTTTTTCCTCAGCTGTGAGGGCAGCTGCTACTCTGTGCTCACCTATGGAAGGTATCCTCCCCTCTGGAATTCAGAACTTTGGGCTTCCTTGAAACCAATTCTTTTCAGTAGCTTCATATAAAAGGATAATATTTATTTTATCCATTTTTTTTTTCCTTTTTACTACCATGAGAACACAGGCCTTACCATCATTCTTTATCTTAACAAGAAACAGAATCACTCAAGAATGTTTTCAAGTACCATATATATGTAAAATTATTTTTATTTCTATTTAATTTTAAATCTGAATTTCATAGACTTGAATTATAAAAGTCTGTGTGTGTGTGTGTGTGTGTGTGTGTGTGTGTGTGTACGCGTGTTTACTTGCCACAGGTAAATAAAAAACTTTTAGGGCTGGGCGCGGTGGCTCAAACCTGTAATCCCAGCACTTTGGGAGGCCGAGGCGGGTGAATCACGAGGTCAAGAGATCGAGACCATCCTGGTCAACATGGTGAAACCCCATCTCTACT